>NC_057806.1:292373118-292373689 GCF_018294505.1 Triticum aestivum | reverse complement strand
GCCTAAGTTTGAAAAAATCCTACCGAGTGGAGAGCAATCCTCCCACTCGGGGGCTTAGCTGCAGTCCAGCACTCGCCTAAGTTCTCTCACTAGGAGGCTTAGCTGCAGTCCAGCACTCGCCTAAGTTTGAAAAAATCCTACCGAGTGGAGAGCAATCCTCCCACTCGGGGGCTTAGCTGCAGTCCAGCACTCACCTAAGTTCTCTCACTAGGAGACTTAGCTGCAGTCCAGTACTCGCCTAAGTTCAAAAAAAATCCTACCGAGTGGAGAGCAATCCTCCCACTCGGGGGCTTAGCTGCAGTCCAGCACTCGCCTAAGTTCTTTCACTAGGAGACTTAGCTGCAGTCCAGTACTCGCCTAAGTTTGAAACATACCCCTATCCGCAAGGACGACGAGGTGCATGTCGACTGTAACCTTCTCCTTCGGAGCTGCGGCACAAGTACAACGTCCGGTCCATCCCTATTCACAAGGATGACAAGGTGCAGGTCGACTGCAACCTTCTCCTTTGGAGCTACAGCACAAATACAATGTCCGGTCCATCCCTATCCGCAAGGACGACGAGGTGCAGGTC
>NC_057806.1:292172269-292373074 GCF_018294505.1 Triticum aestivum | reverse complement strand
CAACACTCGCCTAAGTTTGAAAAAATCCTACCGAGTGGAGAGCAATCCTCCCACTCGGGGGCTTAGCTGCAGTCCAGCACTCGCCTAAGTTCTCTCACTAGGAGGCTTAGCTGCAGTCCAGCACTAGCCTAAGTTTGAAAAAATCCTACCGAGTGGAGAGCAATCCTCCCACTCGGGGGCTTAGATGCAGTCCAGCACTTGGCTAAGTTCTCTCATTAGGAGGCTTAGCTGCAGTCCGGTACTCGCCTAAGTTTGAAACATACTCCTATCCGCAAGGACAACGAGGTGCAGGTCAACTGCAACCCTCTCCTTCGGAGCTACGACACAAGTACAACGTCCGCTCCATCCCTATCCGCGAGGACGACAAGGTGCAGGTCGACTGCAACCTTCTCCTTTGGAGCTACGGCACAAGTACAACATCCGCTCCATCCCTATCCGCAAGGACGACGAGGTGTAGGTCGACTGCAACCTTCTCCTTCGGAGCTACGACACAAGTACAACGTCCACTCCATCCCTATCCGCGAGGACGACGAGGTGCAGGTTGACTGCAACCCTCTCCTTCGGAGCTACGGCACAAGTACAATATCCACTCCATCCCTATCCGCGGGGACGACGAAGCGCAGGTCGACTGGAGCCGCCACCTCAGAGCTACGTCTCCAATGCAAGGACTATGCCAAGCAGTGAGCAAAGTCCATTCGAAGGCAAATGCAAGCACATTCGGAAATAAACCAAATTTAGATAAATCCTAAAGATTCCAAGCAGCAAATCAAAAGTACTCAGGCATCAAGCCCGAAGGAGTTCAACGGTTACAGCAATCACTCGGCATTCCGAGGCAAATTTAAAGCAGATTCAAGTTTCATAAGTTTGTTCACTCGGCCGGAGGAGGGCCGGCAGGCTCCACGAATGAGTCCAGGTCGATCCCATCAGCGATCCGAGTGGCGGCAGCAATGAAAGTCTCCATGAAGGATTGGAAGTCATACTTTCCGGTGTTAACAACTTTGAGCGCGGCCAGCTTGTCTTCACGAGCCTCCTTGCAATGGACTCGCACCAAGGACATCGCCACATCAGCTCCACACCGGGCGGAGGATTTCTTCCATTCTTGCACTCGGTCAGGGATCTCGTTCAGTCGAGTCATCAGGGATTCCAGGTCATTCAGAAGCGTCGCTCCCGGCCAAAGCGATGAGTCGATTCGGGAGACTACCTCCTTCAGGCGCACGAGGTAGCTTGTGGCGCTGGCGATACGGGACTCCAGTCGGAGCACGTTCATCGCAGTTTCGTCGCAGACTGGAGAAGCGATAGGGTCCAGACCCGTCTCGACCCTTCCAGCTTCCTCGTCGAAGTCTTGGCAGAATTCTGCAGCCAAAAATTAGTCAATCGACCGAGTAAGATCCGATCGCAAGCATCAACATAGTCGGATTAAAAGAAATACCTTCCAGCATGAGATAAAGCTTCTTGGCAAGAGTCCTCAGATAAGCTTCTGTGTCATTCCTCTTGCGGATCATAGACTCCAACTTTTCATTCAGAATGACCTTGTCCTTCTTCAGACTGGTCACTTCGCGGTTAGCTTCATTAAGACAAGATTTCAGGTTGTTCACCTCTCCTTCCAACGTCCCGATTGAAGCAAGCTTCTGGTCTGCGAGAGCAGTTTTGTCTTGGGCTGCTTTCTGCGCGGCGGCAAGGTTCGAGTCCTTCTTCTCCAGAGCCAACTTCATTTTCTCTGCAAAAGAAACAATCGAATCAAAGAAGAGATCAAAGAAATATATTGAAAGTCAGTCGACAGTCAGTTACCTTCCATACCAACAGCTTCGTCTTGAGCTTTCTTCAGGTTCTGCTTGGCTAATTCCAAGTCGAGGTTGAGCTGCCTCTGCTTCTCCTCAAGTTCGGCAAACTTGGAAATAAGAGTACAAGACTTCTGCAGAAGGCAAAAGACGGATCAGTCGATAAGATCAAAGGTTGTTTACTTCCGAGTGAATAAAACCTAAAGAAATTCGCTTAGACCCCAGCCGACTGCACACAGTCGACTGCGGTCTCAGGGGCTACACCCAGCGGGTGCACTTGGTGTGCCCTCGCTGACTAAGACTCAACTCGACTGGTCCGCACGGACCAGTAAAAAAAGCGGTTCATACCCCAGTCGACTGCCAGCAGTCGACTGCGGTCTCGGGGACTACACCCAGTGGGTGCACTTGGCGTGCCCCCACCGGTTCGGATCCTACTCGACCGGTCCACCGGAGTCGAGTGTAAGGACTAAAAGGGAATATAAGGAAGAACTAAGACCCCAGTCGACTGCCAGCAGTCGACTGCGGTCTCAGGGACTACACCCTGTGGGTGCACTTAGCGTGCCCCCGCCGGTTCAGATCCCACTCGCCCAGACCGAGTGGAAGATCGAAACCACCAAAAAACAACAAAACACTCAGTGGGTGCTCTAATTTGACGCAAACAATAGCAGATTATGTAGAAGAAGATTTTTTCGAGTAACACTTCCTCACAGAGCAAAAACAGTCAGAAAGTCTACTCACCTGGACATTGGCCCGAAGGGCAGCACTGGCGTCGTAGGCAGCCTGGCTGTTCTCATGCACTATCTTCACCCGCTCCATCATCATGTCAGCTTGTCTGATGGCTTCCGCAGCTGCTTCCGACTGGTTATCCGGGACGGGGTAGCTGGTGAAAAAGTGAGCAAACGACCCAGGTGCGGCGGCTTGGAGCTCAGTGGCGTGGAGTTGAATGGCCAAAGGAATCACAGGCGCAGTCGACGGTGCGGGGCGCTCACTCGACAAGGGTGCAGCGAAGGTCACAGAAGCCATGCCCCTGTCCTCAGGTTGATAGACGGGAGGTGTTGCAGTTGGTTCTTGCCGAGACATCCTGCCAGCTGCTACCTTCTTGCTCTTCCTGGGCTTAAGAGCCACATCTTCATCGTAATATGGAAGATCTATGACGTTGGGTGGAGCTGCAAGGCAGATCATTCGACTCCAAGTTAACTACTTGAACGCAATCGACCAAAGAATCAAGAACAAAATCGCAAGAGTTTATACCTGGGTTGGAGGTTACCGCATCTTCCATTTCCTCGTCCCGATACTGGAAAGAAGAGGTTCCTGACGTAGCAGCACTGCAAAGACCCGCATTCAATAGGTTATGCCCAGTTAATCGAGTCGACGAAAAGGAAAAGTTAGATGGTTACCCGGAGATAGTAGGAACGGTCACTTTGATCCTGGGCAAAGCTTTTGGCAGTTTGGAGGAGGTGGCTTTCGACGCTTTCGGTGCTGGAGGCGGCGCAACTTTGGACTGCTTTGGAGCCTTCTCAGTCGGCGCTGGGGAAGACGTCCTGGGACACTTCGAAGATTGACCAATCGGCGCGGCCACCAAGTCAAGAGCACTCGCCGGGTCGTGAGCGTATTTGGATCTCCTCTCCCTGCGAGGAGGCGAGTCGACCTCTTCGTCATCAGTCGATTCGTCGCTCCCCTCGTCCTCCTCAGCCTCCGAATGCTCCTCGCCGCTCTCGCCCCACTCGCTTCTTCCTCGGCGTCTTGGTCCTGGACTCCGTTCGGCATTGAGTACATGTCGATGAGGGCCTGAAGAGACAACGATCAAAGGAAATTCAGTCGACCATAAACAAGATATCACACGGTGAATCGGAAAAGTACTTGACAAAACAAAATTATACCTGCTCCGGCTGGTGCGAGTTGTCGAATGGAATCACCCTCCTAGACCCCCGGGGGTTGTCTTTGTTGCTGGTGATCCCCCTCAACCACTTCTCCAAGGTCTCCTCGCTGACATCCTCTAGGTGGATCCGAGTGGAATCCTCGAGCCTAGAGTACATCCACATCGGATGATCACGCACCTGAAGCGGTTGGATGCATCGACCGATAAAGACCTTCAGCAGATCCATCCCGGTCACCCCGTCGCGAACAAGTTGGACGACCCGCTCGACCAACACCTTGACATGCGCCTTCTCTTCTGGAACTAGCTTCAGGGGGGCGGGCTTCTCCACTCGAGCCAAGGAAAAGAGAGATAGTCCAGTCAACTGACCCGGGGTTGGCTGATCCTTGCAGTAGAACCAGGTCGACTGCCAGCCCCGGACCGAGTCGGGCATGATCATGGCTGGGAAGGTACTCTTGCTCCTCATCTGGATCCCCAGACCCTCGCACATATGGATCACCTGTGTCTTCTCGTCACTCCACTTGGCCTTTTTGACCGACTGGGAGCGGCAAGTGAAGATGTGTTTGAAAAGCCCCCAGTGCGGTCGACAGCCCAAGAAGTTTTCACACATCGACACGAAAGCAGCCAGATAGACTATGGTGTTTGGAGTGAAATGGTGGAGCTGAGCCCCAAAGAAGTTCAAAAAAACCCGAAAGAAAGGATGGGGAGGCAGTGAGAATCCGTGATCTACGTGGGTGGCGAGGAGAACACACTCACCCTCCCTTGGCTGCGGCTCGGTCTCATTCCCCGGGAGCCGTGCCAACTTGTGGGGGATCAGTCCCCCCTCCACCAGGTCGTCGAGGTCGTCCTGGGTGATTGCCAAGCGGATCCAGTCGCCTTGGATCCAGCCCGCCGGCAGGCCGGATCTCGACGAGGATCCGCCCCGGCTGGTCCGCTTGCCCTTCGCCTTCGTGGTCTCCTTCTTCGCACGTTCCAGCGCCATCGTCTTCTCCTTCCCCATGGCGACGGGTCGAGCTTGAGCAAAGGTCCGCCGACGAGGGCGAAAGCGAGCGTGGAGGAGAGATCAGGAGGAGAAGAAGAGAGAATGGGAGTGCACGGGGCAGAGGCCTGGTTCGGGCCCTTTTATAAGGTCGTTCCCAGAGTGACTGACTGGTGGACCCAGACGATCTAAACAAATCCCGCAATAGTCGCGCACGCAGTACGTGGCGAAAAAGGTGGCGCGGGGATCGAGGAGACTTGCCTAATCCGTCCCGATAACCTCGGTTCTGTCCGTCTGGCGCACTTCCCAAAATTCGAATCCCGCAAGATCCGCGGAGAGCAGAGCAACCTGTCAGACTGAAGACAAACATCATCTACATCATCATTCGGAATTCTACCGTGAAAACCTACTCGACAAAAACCAAGAATGGACCAAGGCGACTGAGAAAGGAGTCGACATCGTCACCTCAACTCATTGTTCCAGAGCAAGATATACTCATAGCACAAAGAATGGGTCGGAAGTGTTCCCAAATCCTTCCTCCCTCAAACCCTGATCCATTCGGGGGCTAATGATGAAGCTATGTACCTAGGGCAGGGTCATGGATCTATCCAACATACCCTCCCCAAGGACATCTCTACAAAGAATCAGAAGCAGTCGAAGAGAAACCATCATCCACTCGACCGTGATGATGTGCTCACTCAACCACCAGAAGACACTCGACCACCTTGAAGACACTCGACCACCAGAAGATGAGAAACCCTCCACTCTGCAACGGTCAGGACTTAAACCATAGCATTATGGGCATTTATAATACTTTACTTTAGATGTTACCAGTAACGCCCCTCCTTTATGAGCATTGAACCTTGTGTAACGAAGGGGAGCTTGGGTCCTGGCGCACTCTATATAAGCCATCCCCCTCCTCTCGGACACGGGTTCGCACTTTCTGTAATTCACACACATATATACAGTCGACCACCTCTGGGATCCGAGACATAGGGCTATTACTTCCTCCGAGAAGGGCCTGAACTCGTAAACTCGTGTGTACAACTCCTCCATAGCTAGGATCTTGCCTCTACATTCCTACCCCCCTATTCTACTGTCAGTCTTAGGATCACGACAACGCCCGCCCCCAAAGCTCTGCCGCCTCCTTTTTCCAGGTGGCATGATGGGCTTCACAGGCCGCTTGGTACCTGGCTTCCTCCTCCGTCATCTCTTTATTGAACGCCACTTGCCTGGCTTTCTTAGCCGGCGGCAGCGACTTCCATGGACAAAGATTGTATTGGCCCCAAAACCAATCCAAAGTTGGGGGGTCCGACGCAACCTCGTCAGGTGGCGCGTAGGGGTCCTCGTTGCTGCTAATAGAGTGAGCATCCTCGGGGGGCGGCGACTGCTCGTCGGCACGTGGGCAGACCGGCGGCGCCATGGCGGAGCTTTGAGGGAGGGGGGCGAGCGAGGGGATGATGTAGATGAGAATGCAGGCGGGATGACGTGAGCAAGGTAGTATTTATTGGCGGCTGGAATCTAAATCGACGGGGACAGTACACACACCGGTCGCCAGAATTTACGAGTACTGTAGTTTGAATTACACACAATTCCCGCAGCAAATCCGTGTGTGAACATAGTAGCCAAAATCCGTGTGTGAACATAATAGCTGACGATTTCCAATGCAGAACCGTGTCTGATTAATGATCTCCGCCATTCACTTACCAAACCTCGAGCCGCGAGATAGACTGCCAATCATGTGGGGGCCAGTTGTCGTGCCAGATCTTTACATTTTCTTTTTTGAACACCAGATATTTACATCGTCTAATGATTTTTTAACTCGCACACAAGTACACAAAAATATGATTTTTCAAACCATTTAGGTTAGGCGTTGCATATAGATGTAGTTCAAATTTAAATTACGGTCATTAAATGGTTAGAAAATCACTTAAATGTCTTTAAAAGGTCAAATGACCCCTAAAATTTTCCATATTTTCACATGACAGTTGTATTAGTGCACATTAAACGTACGAAAAAATTTGAAGGCCGTAAGAGGAAGCTATGTCCCGTCCGTCAGCAAACATGCATTGTTCCCTCTTAGAACCACGAACCTTCTAGTGAGTTGCTCCTGTTTGTGAGGGGTGTGTGTCCAAACTTTCGTCAAACAGGTCAATTTTTTACCACATCATCTTGGTGGTATGACATTAAATCAAGCAAGGTTTCATGTTTTCTGTTCATTTTTTAATTTTTTGGAATTAAAATGCCATGGCATGCACTCCATCCATGTGCCCATGCCTTGACATCAATATGTTTGAAAATTGATTCGAATTTACTGCACATGGAATTAACTCGCTCACAAGTACACAAAAATATGATTATTCAAACCATTTTGGTTAGGCGTTGCATGTAGATGTAGTTCAAATTTGAATTACGATCATTAAATGGTTAGAAAATCACTTAAATGTCTTTAGAAGGTCAAATGACCCCTGAAATTTATCGAATTTTCACATGACAGATGTATTAGTGCACGTTAAACATAGGAAAAAATTTGAAGGCCGCAAGAGGAAGCTATCTCCCGTTCGTCATCAAACTTGCATTGTTCCATCTCGGAACCACAAACCTTCTAGCGAGTTGCTCCGGTTTGTGAGGGGCGTGTGTCCAAACGTTCGTCAAACATGCCAATTTCTTTACCATATCATCTTGGTGGCATGACATTACATCAACCAAGGTTTCATGTGTTTCTGATCATTTTTCTATTTTTTTAATTAAAATGCCATGTCACTCCATACATACGTATGCATGTGCGTGAGACCAATATGTTTGAAAATTCCTTCTAATTTACTACACATGGAATTAACTCGCACACAAGTACACAGATATGATTTTTCAAACCGTTTTGGTTAGGTCTTGCATGTAGATGTAGTTCAAATTTGAATTACAGTCATTAAATGCTTAGAAAATCACTCAAATGTCTTTGAAAGGTCACATGACCCCTAGAATTTTCCAAAATTTCACATTACAGTTGTAGTAGTGCACGTTAGATGTTGAAAAAAATTCAAGGCCGTAAGACGAAGTTATCTCCGTTGTCATCAAACATGCATTGTTCCCTCTCAGAACCACGAACCTTCTAGCGAGTTGCTCCGGTTTGTGAGGGGTGTGTGTCCAAACTTTCGTCAAACATGTCAATTTCATTACCACATCATCTTGGTGGGATGACATTACATCAACCAAGGTTTCATGTGTTTCTTATTTTTTTTGGAATTAAAATGCCATGGCACTCCATGCATACGTATTCATGCATATGTGTCCATGTCGTGATACAAATATGTTTGAGAATTCCTTCTAGTTTACTGCACATGGAATTAACTCGCACACAAGTTCACAAATATGATTTTTCAAACCGTTTCGGTTATGCATTGCATGTAGATGTAGTTCAAATTTGAATTACGGTCATTAAATGGCTAGAAAATCACTTAAATGTCTTTAAAAGGTCAAATGACCCCTAAAATTTTCAAAAATTTCACATTATAGTTGTAGTAGTGCACGTTAGATGTAGAAAAAAATTGAAGGCCGTAAGAGGAAGCTATCTCCCGTTCATCATCAAACATGCATTGTTCTCTCTCGAAACCACGAGCCTTCTAGTGAGTTGCTCCGGTTTGTGAGGGGCATGTGTCCAAACTTTGGTCAAATATGCCAATTTTTTTACCACATCATCTTGGTGGCATGACATTACATCGACCAAGGTTTCATGTGTTTCTGATTTTTTTTGGAATTAAAATGCCATGTCACACCATGCTTAATTGTGTCATAGCCGCTACACCAATATGTTTGAAAATTCCTTCCAATTTACTACACATGGAATCAAATCACACACAAGTACATGAAATATGAGTTTTCAAACCGTTATGGTTAGTTGTTGCATGTATATGTAGTTCAAATTTCAATTACGGCCATTAAATGGCTAGAAAATCACTTAAATGTATTAGAAGGTCAAATAACCTCTGAAATTTTCCAAAATTTGACATGACAGTTGTATTAGTACTACAAAATTTCTCGTTCATTTAAAACACCATCCGTTGGCACTTTCTTCCAAATTCGTCTTTCACAGCTAATAAAAAATATCGACAACATCACACACAGTTGTTTTCTAGGAACCGTTTTCGCTGAAAATATTTGGGTCTATTTAAGTCTCCCTTCTTAAGCTTTGCCGGCTTGTCTGCTCTAGTGTCGGCAACCCCGAATCCACGAATCCCGATCCCCATTCCCGCACCCCCTTCTTGCAAAGATGACGCCATGGAAACGCTTTGTGAAGGCCCGTACGATGGACGTGTCCCCCCCGAGCGCCGTCGCCTGCGCCAAGAGCGCGGCCGCCTACACTGAGAGTGCCGCCACATCCACATTGAGCGCGGCCGTTTCCGCCGAGAGGGCGTCTGCGAAAGCCGACGGGGCAGCGGCAGCAGCCGAGACGGCTGCAGCTGCTGCTGCGACGACAGATGCAAACGCCGACAACGCTCGAGCTGCCGACCGTGCCGCTGATGTCGCCCTGGCCCGGGTCGAGACCATCCATGCCAAGATCGAGGATGCACATGCCAAGATATTCCAGGCCACCTCAGACTCCAGCATGCAACCCACGTCTGAAAAAGGCGGCGGTGGCCATGGAGCACCTGCTTCCTCATGAGGTCGCCGAGCGGGAGCTGGAGATGCAGGAGGCGGTGGAGATCGAGGAGCGTCGGGAGGAGGAGTTGCGCGTGGCTGAGGTCGAGGTAGAGAAGCATCTGTCCGTTGAGGAATCGGCGGTGGAGTATGAACATGAGCTCTAGCGCAGCCACTACTACGAGTACTACAACCTTGAGGGTGGCACCAAGGATGAGGACAAGGACGCGGTCGACTTTAGCATGGGGGACGCGGAGTCCACCAATGGTGGCATGTCGCCAGGACAAGTCATCGACGTCTCATCTCACACCGGCGATGCATAGGCCGGCGCGGTGGCAGATTTTTAATTATGCGTACTTAGGCTTTGTTTTTAATGCTGGTCTTTTGTTAGAGCAATGTTTAGGTCAACTGGCTCTGTGTAATTACTGAAATTGCTCGATTCAGTAAGTGTGGTATGTCTGTGGACACTAGGAGGAAGTTAAAAGTGATGTTAAATTATGCAATGACATACCCTGGGAAATTTCCACCAAAATTTGAATTATCAAACTCATCCCACGCGCATAAAGCAGAAGAATCATTTGCGATGCACACAATCGTTCAAAGTGAATGGTATGGCGGCACCGCGCGCGTTCAAAGTGAATGTGCCCATGCCTTGAGACCAAAATTTGAATTATCAAACTTATACCATGTGTGTAAAGCAGAAGAATCATTTGCGATGCACACAATCGTTCAAAGTGAATGGTCCGGCGGCACCGCGCGCAAAGTTTCCCTCCACATTTCCAAAATTTTGGCCTACCGCCAAAATATCTACCCCGCGATGCACACAATCGTTCAAAGTGAATGGTCCGCGGCACCGCGCGCAAAGTTTCCCTCCATATTTCCAAAATTTTGGCCTACCACCAAAATATCTACCCCCGCCCCCTTCCCCCCTTCCCCACCCCCTTTTATCCCCAACCACAAGTCACATTTCCCCACTTTCCTCCTTCCTTCCTTCCTTGCTAAGCTATAGCCGCTTCCTCGCTCTTGCCGTCTCGCATCCTACCGTCGGGGTCGCCATGGTCTTCCTCAAAGACATCTCTAGTGGTTCCTCCTCCGACGACTACTCCTTCACCACCCGGGTATGCCTCTCTTCTCTCTCTCTCTCTCTCGGGCTATGACTTGGAATGAAGGATTTCTACCCGGAGGTCGATTTGAGTTGTTTCTTCCTCTTGTAGCTCCATAAGACCATCAGTGGCAACGAATGGAGTGGGGTGGCTGAAGATCTATCTGCTCGTTGTCACCATCAATCTCCATGCGTGAAGCTACTTGTGTTTGATTCTGTGGACACTAGGAGGAAGTTTCTGGCATGTGCAGAGAAGGTTAGACCCTCTTCCGTTGTTACAAATCATTTGTTAGATGTGATTCAGACACTATCATGGTCCCAACCCATTTATACCACACCTTCAACCAAACTCATCCTAAGACAGTGTCACAGTTTGTACCTAGTATCCTATATTGTTGCCATATCATCAGTGGTGCCATTAGAAAATTATTTGGCACTGCTTCAAAAGTTTGTGCAGCCAACTTTGGTCCACACATCCAAGCAGCCAAGCAGTAAAATATTAAATCTTTATGGCACGGAACTGGGCATCGGAGCAACTACGTGCTCCGGAGTCCGGGTCCCTAATTTTTTTCCGCTGCATCGGCTCGCCGGTTCAGGGCACCGGTGCGAGATGTAGCAACAGTTGTCTTTACACCAGTTTTGGCATACATAGTGGAGGGCCTTAGTGCTATTAGTTCTATGTTACTAAATTTGTGCATGTACACACCTGTTAGTATCAATTTGATGTCATCCAAACACTATGCTATGTTGTTGCAGTTATATTTACCTTCCTCATAAAATGTTCAATTTGTTATTTATTGTACATGAGTAAGAACTTGTAGCGTCGTTAGTTAATTATAGCTTCTGATGTTCAAGAATTTGGTTGTTGTCTCATTACCAATTATTTCATTTGCACATTGACCTTTTTGAGAAGATATGTCATAATTAACATGTTTCTTTAGTTTTTCAAAATAAGCATTGGTGATTTTCTATGTTGCTATAAACCCATTTCCCCTACAATTGTTACTGATCTAGTTTTAAATATTATAGGATGAACAGAAGTGTTCTTACTTGGAGTGGGTTGATCAAGAGTGGCCACAGTCTTTGAAGATGTGCCTAACAAAGCTCTCGAGCATGTATGAGGAAGTGAACACAGCTAGGCTTAGAGAAAGTCTTGTCAACGCTGAAGCATATTTCAAGATGCGGGATAAAAAGTTAAAGGTGGAGAATGATCTCAGATTTTTTTTAAAAGACTCTGCTAAGATGGTGTTGACAAAGGAGGAGGCACTTTCGCAGTTGGCCCGTGCAAAATAGGTTCTTACTGAACTAAAAGCAGAGGTGGATAAGACGAGCCTGGATGATCTCGATTAGCGAAATGAATATATTGTTCTTATGAACTTGAACTAGCTATATATTGTATTTTGCTATTTTCACGTAGCTACCGTACTGTGATGTTATAATATATTTATGTGCCTGATATGAAATTGGCAAACAACTGTTCGATATGAAATGTGAATTTTCTTAATACTGGAATTATTAATTGTAAACTAATAAACCTGCTAAATGTGTCATGGACCTTTGCAAACGGTTCTAGCAGTAAAAGCGATTGCGATGGATAGCCCAATGCCACACGGTTTTCTTCATCAAATTGTGTGTGACATAGTTGATAAAAGCAAACAGTTAACCAAGGAAGACCGTGTGTGATAGTTACACCTTTCACACATGAGCCTACACATAAAACTATATGGGATTTACGTCCGAACAGAAATGTTTTCCCTGGATTAACTGCGTGGGATGTACATAAGAACGGAAACATATTCTTGGATTGACTGTGTGGGATTTACATACCTACAGAAATGATTTCTGGGATTCACCGTGTGGGATGAACATACCTACGAAAATGATTTCTGAGATTCACCATGTGGGATGTACATACCTACAGAAATGATTTCTGGGATTCACCGTGTGGGATGTACATACCTAAGGAAATGATTTCTGGGATTCGCCCTGTGGGATGTACATACCTACGGAAATGATTGGGTTTCCATGCCTCGCCCTATCGCACACGGCCCCAGCCTAGGTCCCACGAGGGCCTATCCCCGACGATTTCTGGGTCGTATGGGAAGGACCCCCCTATCACCCACACCCACTTGGTGACGGTTTCAAATGCCGTCGCAGAAAGGGGTAAAAAACCGTTTGTTTAGGACCTACGTGCACCAGTGCTAGGTAATTCTTTATCATGAGGTTTTCTATGAAACTTAGAGAAATTAAACTCATGATACACATCACCAAAACTAATATTGATAGTTTCTTTCTCACAATCTATCTTAGCATTGACAGTGTTCAAGAAAGGTCCACCAAAAAATATGGGACAAAAATCATCTTGTGGGGAACCAAGAACTAGAAAATTAGTAGGTATTTTATTTTCCCACACAAGACTTCAACACCTCTAACAATCCCAAGTGGTGTGATAGTATCTCTATTAGCAAGTTTAATTATAACATCTATGTCTTCTATTTCAGCGGGTGCTATACCATTCATAATTTCTTGGTATAAGTAAAAAAGGAATAACACACACACTAGCACCCAAATCATATAAGCCATGATAACAATGATATCCTATTTTAACAGAGACAACAGGCATGCCAACAACAGGTCTATGTTTTTTTTATCGGGTTCTTCAATTCTAGCTGCTTCATCACAGAAATAAATAACATGCCCATCAATATTTTGACCAAGATATCTTTAACCATAGCAACACTAGGTTCTAATTTAATTTGTTCATAGGGTTTAGGTGCTTTAATATTACTTTTGTGAACCACTATTGATACCTTAGCATGTTCCTTTATCCTAACAGAGAAAGGTGGTTTTTCAATATAAGCAGTAGGCACAACTGGATCAACATTGTAAATGATAGTTTCGTCTTTAACTATGACCGTTTCTTTAATTTCTTATTTAATAGGGGGTGATATTTAAACCACTTCTCCTTAGGGAGATCAACATGAGTAGCAAATGATTCAAAAAAGGAGGCTAATATCTCAGAGTCAAGTCCATATTTAGTGCTAAACTTGTGAAAAACATCGGTATTCATAAAAGATTTAGCACACTCAAACACAAGCTTAATACCTGACTCTTTACCTTTGTCGAGTTCCCAATCTTCAGAATTGCGTTTAATTCTTTCTAAAAGATCCCACCTGAATTCAATAGTCTTCTTCATAAAAGAACCAGCACAAGAAGTATTGAGCATGGATTGGTCATTACGAGAAAGCCGAGCATAAAATTTTTGAATGATAATTTCTCTTGAGAGAGCATGATTGGGGCATGAATATAACATTGACTTAAGCCTCCCCCAAGCTAGAGCGGTACTTTCTCCTTCACAAGGCAAAAAATTATATATATAATCCCGATCACAATGAACTAGATGCATAGGATAAACTTTTGGTGAAATTCCAATTTCAATCGATTACAGTTCCACGATCCAATATCATCGCATAGCCTATACCATGTCAATGCTTTCCCCCTCAAAGATAAAGGGAAAACCTCCTCCTTAGCTTCATCTCTGGGTAAACCTATGAGCTAAAATAATCCACAAATTTCATCCACATGTATCAAATGCATATCGGGATGCTTCATTCCGTCTCCTACATAAGGATTAGCTAGCAGTTGCTCTATCATACCCATAGGAATTTCATAACTAATATTTTCACTAGGTGCAGTAGGTTGAGGGGCAACTCTTTGTGTTTCCGGTCGAGGTGAAGATACCTCGAACAAACTCCTCAAAGGATTGTTTTCCATAGTAGCAAGTAATAATAAATTTCAGCATGTAATATAAATTTTTCCTTACCGATTTCCACTTACCAAGAGCGCTTCACTCCCCGGCAACGGCATCAAAAAAGAGCCTTAATGACCCAAAAGTAAAGGGGATCAATCGTAGTCCTTTCGATAAGTAAGAGTGCCAAACCCAACGAGGAGCAGAAGGAAATGGCAAGCAGTTTTCAGCAAGGTAATTTCTGCAAGCACTGAAATTGTCGCTAACAAGTAGTTTGATAGTAAGATAATTCGTAATGAGCAAGTAACAGAAACGTTAAATAAAGGGCATCAATATATCCCAATCCTTTTTGTAGCAAAGGATAGGCTGGAATAGTCTCTTATAATAAGCAAAGCGTTCTTGAGGGCACACAGGAATTTCATCTAGTCACTTTCATCATGTTGGTTTGATTCAAGTTCACTACTTTGATAATTTGATATGTGGGTGGACCCGTGCTTGGGTGTTGTTCTTACTTGAACAAGCCTCCCGCTTATGATTAACCCCCTCGCAAGCATTCGCAACTACGAAAGGAGAATTAAGATAACAATCTAATTAACCATAGAATTAAACATATGGATCCAAGTCAGTCCCTTACAAAATAGCGCATAAACTAGGGTTTAAGCTTCTGGCACTCCAACAACCCATCATCTAATAACTACTCCGCAATGCATTCCCTTAGGCCCAAAGATGGTGAAGTGTCATGTAGTCAACATTCACATAACACCACTAAGGAAATTACAACATACATATCATCAAAATATCAAATGAATATCAAATTCAAATGATTACTTGCAACATGACTTCTCCCATGGCCTTAAGAACAAGGGCAACTACTCACAAATAATATTCATGCTCAATATCAGAGGGATATTAAATAGCATAATGGATCTGAACATATAACATTCCACCAAATAAACAATCTAGTATCAACTACAAGATGTAATCAACACTACTAGTCACCCACAGGAACCAATCTGAGGTTCAGGTACAAAGATTGAATACAAGAGATGAACTAGGGTGATTAGATGATATGGTATAGTTGAATATGTTGATGAAGATTGGCCTCCCAAAGATGAGAGGGTTGTTGGTGATGACGATGGCTTCGATTTCCCCTCCCAAAGGGAAGTTCCCCCGGCGGAATCGCTCTACCGGAGGGCAAAAGTGCTCCTGCCCAAGTTCTGCCTCAAGACGA
The DNA here is from genome assembly GCF_018294505.1 of Triticum aestivum. Lineage (NCBI taxonomy): Eukaryota > Viridiplantae > Streptophyta > Magnoliopsida > Poales > Poaceae > Triticum > Triticum aestivum. Next base: position 292,357,725 of record NC_057806.1, on the reverse strand, counting down.
CATCGTTCTGTTCCAAAAGGCATCTCCTTATTTTTTTTCTAGGTAAAAATACCTTATATACTAGAAGATGGGCACCAGAGGTGGGCCAGGGTGGCCACTACCCACCAGGGCGCGTCAAGGGGGTCTGGCACGCCATGGTGCATTGTGGCCACCTGGCTGCCCCCCTTTGGTAGTTCTTCTCTCCAATATTTATTATATATTCCAGAATAATTCTCTGTAAAGTTTCAGCTCATTTGGAGATGTGCAGAATAGGTATCTCTGACATAGCTTTTTCAGGTCCAGAATTCCAGCTATCAGTATTCTCCCTCTTTGTGTAAACCTCGCATATTATGAGAGAAAAGGCATTAGAATTACTCCATATAAAGTGTTATAATGCATAAACACTATATATAACAGTAGGAAGACATGATGCAAAATGGACGTATCAGAGTTCTATTCGATGTAATCACTTTTTGCGGTGTGTTTGTTGGGGTCTAATGAATTGTGAGTTTATGATAAGATTATCCATGAATATTATTTGAGTCTTCTCTGAACTCATTTATGCATGATTATTATAGCTTTGTATTTCTCTCTGATCTATTGATTTGGTTTGGGCAACTAGACTGATTTTTGTTCCAATGGGAGAGGTGCTTTGTAATGGGTTTAATCTTGTGGTGATCTATATCCTAGTGACAAAAAGGGACAAGACACGTATTTGTATTTTTTTCCATTAAGGATAAAAAGATGGGGTTTATTCATGCGTGAGTTTACTTTGTCTACATCATGTCATCTTGCTTAAGGCGTTACTCCGTTCTTTATGAACTTAATACTCTAGATGCATGCTGGATAGTGGTCGATGTGTGGAGTAATAGCAGTAGAGGCAGGCAGGAGTCGGTCTATTTCTCTCGGACGTGATACCTATATACATGATCATAGCCTTGGATAACGTCACGATTATTCACTTATCTTCCCACCGTATGCTATTTTCAAGAGAGAATCCTCCGGTGAAAACTATGGCCCCCAGGTCTACTTTTTATCATATATCAAAATCCCAAAAATACTTTGCTGCAATTTTCTTTATTTTATTTTTATTTTATTTTGTGTTTTATCTATCTATCTATCAATACGAGATTTCATCCTTGCAATTAACCGTCGAGGAGTTGACAACCCCTTGTTTGTGTTGGGTGCAAATATTTATTATTTTGTGTGTGGGTACTGCTAACAAGGTGTTGCTTGGTTCTCCTACTGGATTGATAACCTTGGTTCTTAATTGAGGAAAATATGTATCTCTTTTGTACTGCATCATCCTCTCCTCTTTGGGGAAATCCCAATGCAGCTCACAAGTAGCACTTACCAATCATCCACTGACCCCCTTTGTAGATAAGATCTCAGTCGCGGTGCCCTCTAGTTTAGCAATGAACAGATTCTCATCAACTGAGTTAAAGGATAACCTTTTGGTTTACCCCTTGTAGGCCTAAGAGCATCAGCCATAGTGTTCACATGCAACACCCTTCAATGCAACACTTTCCCCACGAGCGCCCACTTCGAAAGGGCCCCATCATCCTCCTGATTATCCACCACCAACATTGAGCTTTCTGATAGAGGCGAGGGTGTCCCGATCTTTCGATGAGATGATAACTATCGATTTGGTGGAGTCGACTTTGACAATCCGACTACAAACGTGCAAGACGTTGCGCCTTAGCATTCGTTAAACCAACTCCAAGAGATTATTGACCACGCCGGAGCATGATCAACCTGACCACGAAGGTCTATTCCTGCAAGCAATCGAAGAACAAGCAAGAATATGATAAAGCAATCTGAATATTGCGAATATCGATGAAGTATTGATAATGGTGGGGATCCGAAAGCGGTCTTGGTCTGGTCGTTGGACACAAACGAAGTACACGAAGTTGCAATGACTAACTTTTAACTAAAAAAATCCCAAGGAAAAAGCTACTAGATGGATCTATTTATATAGGAGCAAGGGGTGGCAGCCAAGGAGGTGGGGGACATCCCAAGGCAGCCTAAAACTAACCCTAGGTCGTACAAGACTCATGGGCCCAAGTGGAGGTGATGCGACACCTTTGGGCTTGTAGTTTGACTCGGATTCTGCTGCAATGTCAGATTGTTTCACCCATAACTCAACGCTCCAGATGAATTTGAAGGTGAATCCAATTGTGTTGGAAAGAGCACAAAATCTACTTTCGAACAAAAAAAGAATCACCCAATTCGGAGTCCGTATGAAAACGTTGTTGGCGTTTTAAGTCAGGTATGTCTGTACAGTCCGAATCTGATTCCAGAACGTGAGAGACTTGGACTCTATCTTCTCTTGGCCCAAAAGTGACGTGAGAGGACTTTTTGAACATCACCTAAACTTATCTTTTTCTCTTATCTTCATATGTGGATTGTACAAATGTCCCATACACCTGCAATTAGACATGGCACAAAAGTTTGTGAAGTATTTTTTGTCCTGGATGACATAAATAAATGATTGCATAGTTTGCATTAGAAATCACCTCACAAATATACATGTATGCAATATTTTTGGTCGTATCCAAGGTAGTCATGTCCTCATCATCCTCCCTTTCTTGAAAACAAAGCCATCCTCGGCGTTGCTTAATCTGAAATGTGGCTAACAAAAGAGACAAGGTGTACATGTTGTATATGTATATGTCATCCATTTTTACTTTCCTTGGTTTTTGCACAAATGACACATGTATACATGAGTAATTTTCATAGTTCATAAAATCTGAAGCCAAAATATTATCACAAGAAGTAGAAGGCATGAAAATATTGAAACACAGTTTGCACATATAAGTGAAGCTCTTATTCATATCAAAGGATTGGTAATGTTCATCATTAAACCATCCCAACATTGGTGAATAAACCTTACTTGCATCAAATTTACATGCTATAACATGCTTAAAATATTCGCAATATTCATCTATATTCGCAATATTCAGATTGCTTTATCATATTCTTGCTTGTTCTTAGATTGCTTGCAGAAATAGACCTTCGTGGTCAGGTTGATCGTGCTCCGGCGTGGTCAATAACCTCTCGGAATTGGTTTAGCGATTGCTAAGGCGCAACATCAGATTGTTTTGTCCGTAACTCAATGCTCCGGACGAATTTGAAGGTGAATCCAATTGTGTTGAAAAGAGAACGAAATCTATTTTCAAACAAAAAAAGAGTCACCCAATTCGGAGTCCGTATGAAAAAGTTGTTGGCGTTTTGAGTCAGGTATGTCTGTACAGTCCGAATCTGAATTCAAAACGTGAGAGACTTGGACTCTATCTTCTCTTGGCCCAAAAGTGGCGTGAGAGGACTTTTTGAACAGCACCTAAACTTCTCTTTTTCCCTTATCTTCGTATGTGGATTGTACAAATGTCCCATACACCTGCAATTAGACATGGCACAAAAGTTTGTGAAGTATTTTTGTCCTGGATGACATAAATAAATGATTGCATAGTTTGCATTAGAAATCACCTCACAAATATACATGTATGCAATATGTTTGGTCGTATCCAAGGTAGTCATGTCCTCATCACTTCCGCTCTCTCATAAATCCATCTTCTCCATCACCCTCTTGACTCCCTCTCTTGCCTAAATCGACTCAACAACAGCCATCATCCACTATGCCCTGGACCCTAAGACATGCCCTAAAACCACACACCCAAGGGTGGGTAAAGACTCAAAGGTCCCCTTGGATCACCCCGAAGGCAACCGTCGAGAATAACAAGCACCAGCATTAGGAACAAGGGACCATGGTGATACGAATCCTTGCGACATTGTCGGTAGTTCAAAATTGTGTGCGCGCCGCCTCTCCAGCCGCTAAACCCTATAAAAATGGTTTGGGCTGCATTGCCATACCAACTCGGATGTCTATGCCACGCCTTGATCATGGGGCATAATAGAAGCATCTAAAATAGACATTCATGTAAATATACATGGACCATAAAGCAAAATAAACATTTGTTTAAGTTCACATGAACCATCATTCTTAGACTGGTCACCACATTATTCAGCAGCCCAGCCTCAAGTTCAAAATGTTCAATCTTTGGCATTCCAACCAAGTATTTTTTATTAATAGTTTTCTTTTCTTCTCCTTTTACTCGAGTTGACCGGCAAGTGTGATTTGTACCAAACTATGTCTATAATCGAGGATGCAGCTATTTGAATAGTTTAGACACTCTTTAGAAGTTGTACACTTTTCCTATACAATGAAGCTATCCCTAATGTCATGGGCCTTCACCGTACCTACTTACTCTAATCTAGGAAGGTGTTAGGCCCCCAAGTGCAGAGGTTTGTATCAAGCAACAAGTTCCCTCAAGTGGACAACCTTAAGCTTGATCGAACAAATAGGAGTACTTGTACTACGTTAATGATTAGTACCTACAGACACAAATACATAACTTGCATTGCCCCCTCCCCCAAAAAATTGTAGGATTGTCAGTATTACTAGATAGCTTTGCTAGTTTCAAGGATTAATACAACTTGGATTTACAAGTATTAATTACAAAAAAGAAAGAAAGAAAAGTTCGGACTATAAATGGAATTAAAAGGACGTTGGTCGAGGTTGAGAGCAATATGGGTGAATGGACTAGGATCCATAGTTTCACTATGGGCATATCTCCATAAAAGATAACATGGCATGATGAAACATGGTGTGAAGCTAGAGCGGCGACAACACTCATCTTCCTTGGGCCCTCATCGTTGTGCTCGATTGGGCACGTCCCTATGTGGAAGAAGGGTCAGGGGGAGAGGAGGGTCGAGGCAAAGTGAATAATGATAAAAGGGGAAGTGAAGGCTCAGAGGTGGCACTAGAAATTCCCTGTCGGAGTTCTCTTGGGTGGCGGCAGTGCAAGATCGATTCCGAGCGGCCCGACGGCTCTTTCCTACGAGAGGCATGGGGGAATGAGAGAGGGGATGTCAAAGGTCAAATAGAGGGGGTCAGGGTGCTCAGGCATAGCCGAAACATGGAGATTGTGGGGTAGTGCTCACGGTCGTGCTCTGTATCATGGGCGTGGTCAACATTGGAGAGAGGTTAACGAACCAGACACATGGGCCCGTGTTATCAATGACTCAGCATGAGTGCGCAAGACAGAGAGAGAGACGGGGAGGGCAGCGTGGCGTACTGAGGTGCGTTCGATCGTATTAAAATCGGACATTTGTCACGCCTCTATACCTATTCTCCTTTTTAAAAAATAGAATCTATTCTCTTTTTTAATGGGGATGGGTCGTGTTGGGTTGGGCTTTAGCTAGGTTAGATTAGGCTTCGTTTTTTCTTCTTCTGTTTTCCTGTTTTTTCTTTTAAATTTGCATTTGATTCAAAGATCAAATCTGCTCCAAACTTTTGGGGAAAAAATCAACCAGGTCCAAATGAATATTTCGAACTTAGGGAGTTTACATTTCACACCAAAATTAAATAAACAATTATTCACACTAGTTGGGATATTCCCCCAATTGAATTTTTGGGTTCAATTAAATTCCCCAAAATATTTTGGGTTTCAAATAATATTTGGAATTTAGGGAAACAAATTTACTGAAAATGTTAACATGGACACTAAAAATGAGATGCCCGACTTTTAGGAACGGCAAATCTGAGGTGTTTCATGGCAATTTATATTGGCATGATGATGGCAAATTTAGTTTGCAAACACAATAATTTTCTGACAAAAAGTTGAACTGAGATGAATTTGCCATGCTTGCCAACTAAACTTGTCATCCTCGAAGAACATAAATTTTCATGAAAACGTTCGATTCGCATTGGTCAAAAATCTGACGTCGGATTCATAGTAGAGTCCAATATTAAAGAGAAGTCACACACATTTTGTAGCTAAATTTTGGCATTATAAATACAACCTAAGCATGATTTTATGGTTCTTAATGATTCCAAAATTACTTCGAGTTACAAACTACAATCAATTTATTCAACTCCTTGTCAAAACTAGCTTTGATCAAGCAATTAGAAGCAAAACTGATTTCTAACATTCCAAAATTGAAATTTTTGGGGATGTGATCAACATTTGGAAAACAACATGACTCATGACTTAGGGGACAAGCAAGCATTGACAATTTGAACACTAAGCGCATCATATAGGGAAAATGATAGCAGACATGTTGTGACAGACTCGACATAGGCAGCAGCACACACACGAGCAGGGGAATATCCTTCCTATGTTACTAGACAATAGACACAACAGAAAGAAGCAGCAGGCTCGGTGCAAGAAGCATCACACACTCACCAAATAGGGGAACACTCTCCTAGGTTAGAGCAACTCTAGTCGGTCCCTAAAAATAGAGGTGTATCCAGCCGAGTAAAGTTAGTGGCGTAAACTTTTACTCCTCTATAGGTGGCCGCACCTAGACGATTCCCTAAACTTAGTGGAATAAAAAAATTGCATAATTTTTTGTCCTAGCCGCGTGAACCTCAAACACTTCACAATATATATCATCAAACATGCATAACTCATCCATTAACAAGGATATAGTTTCATAACATAACCGTTAACAAGCATATAGTTCATCCAAAAGACATCATTTCACTAATCAAGTTTAATCCAAAATGACCACAAACATAGCATGTATTATGTTGTGGATCGAGGCCAACCAATGGCATGCACAAACTCAAACAACATTCTAGCCGAAGAAATCACCACCGCCACCACCGTACACATGGCCACCATCACCATCACCACCATCCTGTCGGCCATCATCACCACCACCACCATCACGGCCACCACCACTCTCTCGGCCACCAACTCTCTTGATCCACTTCTATTTTTGCAAAGCTTTTTGTAGCAATGATACAAAGCAAAGGGCTTGTGGCCAAACTTCTTGTTCCTATGCTTGAAGAGTTCTTGGATGTACGGGTCATACTCCGTGACTTGCACACCGCTAGGTGATGCATGATTCACTTGATTGATGCAAGCAGACCATGCATCAGTTGCAATGTCATGAATGGTGCCCTAACGATGCCCAAGAAACCCTTGTGTACGGCTTGCTGTCACCTCCACAGAATTGTTGTAGTGCTCCGCAATTCTCTCCCAAAACTTGTCCTTGGTTTGATCCTTCCAACTGATGCATCCATGCAGATGTTTATCCAAGCATAGCATAGAGAAATATCTTCAACTTGATTGTAATTGTGAGTTCATGACCTTGGTGTCTTCATGCTTGCTTTGGTTACCTCCTCAAGTTCTTCTTCATCGGCCACCTCCTCTTTAGCCACCTCCTCTTTGGTCAGCTCTTCTTCTGCCACATTCGATCCTCATGATTTCAAGTCAAATTGTAATTGAGATCGTCTAGCCCAAGCATAGTCGAGGACTCCAAAGACACCAAGAATTCGGTTGTGTTCATCTTCACACACTACTACAAGATGGTGCAAACACGACACTACGATCAGAGACCCTTCGACGAAACTGTGTGTGATGCCATAATCGCAAATGGTGGTGTAAAAGAACCGTAAAAAATGTGCAAAACATTTGCAATGATGGATGCATCAAACACAGTTCAGATTTTAGTTGCGTGTGCGATGCAGGGCATATGGTTCAGTTCAATTAACTGTTTGCAATGAGGAGGAAGAGAAGAAACGGGCAGCCAGATGAAGGTGTGTGTGATATACAACATACGGTTCACTAGGATGAACTGTGTGTGATTAGGCAACACAATGGAAACGGTTCAACTGAACAAGATGTGTGTGATACGTGGCAAACAGGTTCGTAATCAGAAATGTGTGAAGATCAATAATAACACACACGATTGCTTCTAATAAGCCATGTGATTTGCTTTGTCTACAGAAGAATAACATGTATATATGTATATATATAACTGATATAAACGTCCAATTACATAAGTGACTATATAAATCATTCGCACACACCTCAATAAACAATTGCATGCATTCTAAAGTAGGAGAAACGATCGTCTAGTCATCTACTTATTGTGACACTCCCGCCACTGCTCTGTGGCTCGATCCCTCGTCTGGGGCAGGAAGAAGACAGTTCCTCATGTCAACGATCCACTTGTACATCTCGTTGCTTGTGTACGCGTCCTTGGCCACGTAGTTGACGTGCTCTTCATCCAGTCTCTCATGCCAAACACTATTCCAAGTGTTCTTGTCCTTCTTACTCTCTTCCTTCATCTTCGCATATTAGGGGTCGATGATGGCCGAGGCGAGGTCATCTAGGGAGTTCAGTTTGTTGTTGTCGCTCCCCCAGACCTTGTAGTGGTGCTGGATGTTGACAAGATTCGAGCATTTCAAGCCCGAAACCTTGAGCTCTTTTAGATCGTTGGTGGTGTCCACCGTAGCGAAACTGTAGTTGGAGTTGTTGATAAACCTGGAGAAACGCTCGCAAGGCCTTGTGGCCAGGTTGTAGTGGTAGACAAGGACGTCATGTCTCACGCACAACTGGGCGATGACAACCTTCTGATCATGCCTGGCACGACCCATGGTGTACTCAAGGTCGAAGCCGACCACTTGGTACTTGTCCTCGGCAAGGAACTGCTCCATAGTTTGGATGGAGCTCTCCACTGAGACTGGATCGTTCGTGTACACCACCGAGAGAGCCTTCCCCCTCACGTGGGTGTCCACGACATGTTGCGTGGTGAAATACCCACCATTGTCGTCGTCGGCCGCTGGGAGCGCCATTGGAACCGCTGGATGTCCTCTCTGTATGTGTCCTTGTGGGTGTGCTTATTGTGTCGTGTGAGACGAGAGATGAAGGTAAATGGCCGCCGGAATAAAAGGTTTCTCTGCGGCGTGGATTCTCGGTGCATCTGCATGGTAGTTTTTGCAACAGGTAACTGCATCATCGTGCCACGCCCGGCGCAACGGCATGCACACAAACGTGCGTGATCGTGCGCCGGGCCCAAACACCGGCATCGCGCGTGGAGGGACGAGGGTAGAGCACCCGGAGGGACGCAAGGGCAGAGCGCGCCGAGCCGCCTGAACCGCAAGCAACCACACGTATAGAGCAGTTGACCACGCAGGAAATGGTCGCCTACAAGCCGACCGATAGTTGCGTCGCTGCGTAGAGAGCAGCCGTGTGCTACTACCTCCGTCTAGTCTATAGTACCCTTTATATTATGTGCCATACTTTGCCCTCAAATTTAACCAACAAAATGTTAATGCATGTTATAAAAATTATATGATTGGAAATTATGTTCAAATATGAATCCAACTATATAATCTTTGGTGGCATGCATTCGTATTTTATTAGTTAAATCATACTTATAAACCAGGACGGGGTATAGTAGGTAATTAAATCGCAAACGCTTTTTTATTAACCATATGTATACGTGGCCTTTCATCCTCCTCTCGCACGTCTTGTCACCCCGCTGCCGCAGACGGCTTACAACGCAAGCTTGCGCAGCGCGGGGGCGTTCTTTTGGCCAAACGGTGGCGCCAATAAATCGTTGGTGAGCCCATTCCCGTGCAACCTCGCAGGTTCCCGCGCAAGCTTCCCGCCCGATGATAACCCACAAGTATAAGGGATCAATTGTAGCCCCTTTCGATAAGTAAGAGTGTCGAACCCAACAAGGAGCTAAAGGTAGAACAAATATTCCCTCAAGTTCTATCAACCACCGATACAACTCTACGCACGCCTAACGTTCGCTTTACCTAGAACAAGTATGAAACTAGAAGTACTTTGTAGGTGTAACGGGATAGGTTAGCAAGAATATAAAGAGCACGTAAATAAGAACAAGGGGCTGTTTTAGATAAAGAAGCAATAAAGTTAGTATAGCGAGTGTGGAAAAGCGGTGGTAGGAGTTACGAAATTGTCCCTAATCAATTGACTACTTTACTAGACCGATAGAAGTTTTATGTGGGAGAGGCCACTGCTACCATGTCATCCCTGACTTGGAATTCTATGCACTTATGATTGGAACTATTAGCAAGCATCTGCAACTACTAATGTTCATTAAGGTAAAACCCAACCATAGCATTAAGATATATTGGTCCCCCTTCAATCCCGTATGCATCAATTTCTGTGCTAGGTTGAAGCTTCTGTCACTCTTGACATCCAATACATAGTCCTATCGACATACAACTAACCCTATGGTGTGATCCATGTGCATGCTCATATGATGGGCACCAAAGGACAGCAACATAACCACAAGCAAATTAAACCAATCATAGCAATTCACCAATTATCGATAGGACAACGAAAATCTACTCAGACATCATAGGATGGCAACACATCATTGGATAATAATATGAAACATAAAGCACCATGTTCAAGTAGAGGGTACATCGGGTTGCAGGAGAGTGGACCGTTGTATATAGATGGGGGAAGGTGATGAAGATGTTGGTGAAGATGACGGAGGTGTTGGTGTAGATCGCTGTCACGTGATGATGGCCCCGGCCGCGTTCCGGCGCCACCGGGGGAGAGGGGGAGAGGGGCCCCTTCTTATTCTTCTTCCTTGACCTTCTCCCTAGATGGGAGAAGGGTTTCCCATCTGGTCCATGGCCTCCATGGCGGCGGAGGGGTGAGAGCCCCTCTGAGATTGGATCTGTCTCTCTGTCTCTCTCTGTTTCTGCGTTTCAGATTTTGGTCTTTCACCGTTTCTTATATTCTCGGAGATCCATAACTCTGATTGGGCTGAAATTTTAACACGATTTGTATCTGGATATTGGCTTTCTTGCAGCGAAAGAAGGGCACCAATCGCCTTACGGGGTGGCCCCAAGGGCCTAGGGAGAAAGAAGGGCACCAATCGCCTTGCGGGGCGCCCCTGCCCTGTGGCCCCCTCGGGCATCGTCTCACGTTGATTATTCTTTCCAAAAATCACATATATTCCAAAAAAATCTCTGTAAGTTTTTATCCCGTTTGGATTCCGTTTGATATGGATTTTCTGTGAAACAAAAAATATGCAACAAACATGAATTGGCACTGGGCACTGGATCAATATGTTAGTTCCAAAAATAGTATAAAAAGTTGCCAAAAGTATATGAAAGTTGTAGAATATTGGCATGGAACAATCAAAAATTATAGATATGACGGAGACGTATCAGCATCCCCAAACTTAATTCCTGCTCGTCCTCGAGTAGGTAAATGATAAAAAAGATAATTTTTGATGTGGAATGCTACCTACCATAATCTTTATCATGTAATCTAATCATGGCATGAATATTAAGACACGAGTGATTCAAAGCAATAGTCTATCATTTGACATTAAGACAATAATACTTCGAGCATACCAACCAAGCAATTATGTCTTCTCAAAATAACATAGCCAAAGAAAGCTCATCCCTACAAAATCATATAGTTTGGCTATGCTTCATCTTCATCACACAAAATGCTCCCATCATGCACAACCCCGATGACAAGCCAAGCAATTGTTTCATACTTAGCATTCTCAAACTTTTTCAACTTTCACGCAATACATGAGCGCGAGCCATGGACATAGCACTATACGTGGAATAGAATATGATGATGGAGGTTGTGTGGACATGACAAAAAAAGGAGGAAGTCTCACATCGATGCGGATAATCAAAGGGCTATGGAGATACCCATCAATTGATGTCAATGCGAGGAGTAGGGATTGCCATGCAACAGATGCACTAAGAGCTATAAGTGTATGAAAGATCAAACTGAAAACTAAGTGGGTGTGCATCCAACTTGCTTGCTCATGAAGACCTAGGGCATTTGAGGAAGCCCATCGTTGGAATATACAAGCCAAGTTCTATAATGAAAATTCTCACTAGTATATGAAAGTGATAACTCAAGAGACTCTCTATATGAAGAACATGGTGCTACTCTGAAGCACAAGTGTGGTAAAAGGATAGTAACATTGCCCCTTCTCTCTTTTTCTCACAAAGTTCTTTTTGTTTTTTTGTTTTGCTGGGCTTCTTTGGCCTCTTTTTTTGGGCTTCTTTGGCCTCTCTTTTTTTAAGTCCGGAGTCTCATCCCGACTTGTGGGGGAATCTTAGTCTCCAACATCCTTTCCTCACTGGGGCAATGCTCTAATAATGATGATCATCACACTTTTATTTACTTACAACTCAATATTACAACTCGATGTCTAGAACAAAGTGTGACTCTATATGAATGTCTCTGGCAGTGTACAGGGATGTGCAGTGATCTAGTGTATCAATGACATCAAAAAATAGGCAAGCCATGAAAACATCATGCTAGCTATCTTATGATCATGCAAAGCAATATGACAATGAATGCTCAAGGCATGTACATGATGATGATGGAAGTTGCATGGCAATATATCTCAGAATGGCTATGGAAATGCCATAATAGGTAGGTATGGTGGCTGTTTTGAGGAAGATATAAGGAGGCTTATGTGTGATAGAGCGTACCATATCACGGGGTTTGGATGCACCGGCGAAGTTTGCACCAACTCTCGAGGTGAGAAAGGGCAATGCACGGTACCGAAGAGGCTAGCAATGATGGAAGGGTGAGAGAGCGTATAATCCATGGACTCAACATTAGTCATAAAGAACTCACATACTTATTGCAAAAATCTAAAAGTCATCAAAACCAAGCACTATGCGCATGCTACTAGGGGGATAGATTGGTAGGAAAAGGCCATCGCTCGTCCCCGACCGCCACTCATAAGGAAGGCAATCAAAGAAACACCTCATGCTTCAAATTTGTCACACAACGGTTACCATACGTGCATGCTATGGGACTTCCAAGCCTCAACACAAGTATTTCTCAGTTTCACAATTACTCAACTAGCACGACGCTAATATCACCACATTTATATCGCAAAACTATTGCAAGGAATCAAACATATCATACTCAGTGATCTACAAGTTTTATGTAGGATTTTATGACTAACCATGTGAATGACCGATTCCTGTCATCTCTCTAAATAGATATAAGTGAAGCAAGAGAGTTTTATTATTTCTACAAAAGATATGTCCACGCTCTAACAAATATAAGTGAATCAAAAGAGCATTCTACAAATGGCGGTTTTCTAAGTGAAGAGAAACAGGCAATCCAAACTTCAAATGATATAAGTGAAGCACATGAAGCATTCTATAAAACCATACTCAAAAGATATAAGTGAAGTGCAATGAGCATTCTATAAATCAACCAAGGACTATCTCATACCAGCATGGTGCATAAAATAAAAGTGAAAACTAAATGCAAAAGACGCTGCAAGATTTGCACATATCGCATGAACGAAACAAATCCGCAAACATACCGATACTTGTTGAAGAAAGATGGGATGCCTTACGGGGCATCCCCAAGCTTAGACGCTTGAGTCTACTTGAATATTTACTTGGGGTGCCTTTGGCATCCCCAAGCTTGAGCTCTTGCCTCTCCTCCTTCTCCTCACATCGAGACCTCCTCGATCTTCGAACACTTCATCCACACAAAACTCAACAGAAAGCTCAGTAAGGTTGTTAGTATAATAAAGCAAATCACTACTCAAAGTACTGTTACAAACCAATTCATATTTTGTTTTCGCACTGTAGCTACTATAATATAACTTTTCCATGGCTTAATCCACTGATAGAAATCGATAGTTTCATCAAAACAAGCAAACTATGCATCAAAACAGAATCTGTCTTAAACAGGACAGTCTGTAGTAATCTGAACATTCACCATACTTCTGGTACTCAAAACATTCTGAAACAATTAGGAAAAATAAACAATTTGTATAGAAAGACAGTGCAAAAACTTTCAGAACCGCTTGACATTCCAGTAAAAAACTTAAAATTGCACACTACAGCCGAAGTTTCTGTTTTGCACCGCACAAACCAACAAGCAACGTAAACATCCTAAAGGCAAATCTTGGCACATTATTTTTATTTTTAAACTTTATAAAAGCACACAACAGAAATAAATGACTCTCTAAAACTTCCGGGTTGTCTCCCTGGCAGCGCTTTCTTTAAAGCCATTAAGCTAGGCATATAGTGCTCAAGTAATGGGTCCACCCAGATCCCAAGGTATATCAAAGCCAATTTTAATTAACAATGATTTGTGCTTTAGTAGTGAGCACAAAGTAACATATATCATGCAACAACGAAGTCTAACTCTCTTCCTATGCATCGGCATGTCATAAAAGAACAATTCATGCACACATAGTAAATGCCAATGCATAGTATAAACAGTTTCTTGCAATTTTATCATGTGGGAAACATAGAGAGGCGGAGATGTAATTCCTCTCTCATGATAATTGCAAGTAGGAGCAGCAAGCACATGCATATTATATCTATCAAAATCATCATGTGTAGTAGTAAAACGCAACCCATCAATATAATCCTTAATAAGGGCAAACTTCTCCGATATAGTGTAGTCGGGAGAATTCAAAGATAATAGGACTATCATGCGTGGGTGCAATAGCATCAATTTCATGTTTAACATAAGAAAATATAGCAAGTTCATCTCCATAAGCATAATTCATATTGGCATCTTGGCCACAAGCATAGCAAGCATCATCAAAAAGGGATATTTCAAAAGAATCAATGGGATCATAACAATCATCATAGCATTCATCCTTCGGTAAGCACGAAGGGAAATTAAACAATGTATGAGTTGAAGAGTTACTCTCATTAGAAGGTGGGCACGGGTAGCTAATCCGCTCTTCCTCCTTTTGTTCTTCGCTCTCCTCGTCATCTTTTTCATCCAATGAGCCCACAGTTTCATCAATTCCTTCTTCCATAGACTCCTGCAAAATGTTAGTCTCTTCTTGGACAGCGGAGGAGTCTTCAATATATGGTTTAACATAGGCATTAGAAGCATAATTATCATAACAATATTTAAGTATGGCAAAATTTTCAGATTTGTAAAGAGTAGCATCATACTTTCCAATCAAAGAAGCAATTTCATAAGCATCCTTAAAAGCAACAAATTCATCAATTTGTTGAACATCATAGTAATTATAAACACCCTTGGCATACGAAGATATGATTCCATTATCACTAAACTCACATTCATAGGGAAGATGTTTCTTAGGGTCTTCAGAACAACAAGTAAAATCATATATTTCACATAAATTCCAAGCATAGCACAAACGATGAATTTGATTCAGTAAAAGATTCCCATTTTGAGATAAGCGGTGTCGCACATAACAACCATGCGCATCTAAAGATTTTCCCTCAACTAAGCTAGTTGGGGTTTTAGCACGAGCACATAGGGATCGAAGATGATCCAAGTAAAAAGCTTCAGGAGTGTCATAGATTTTGAGTGGTTCTTCCACCATTGGTGTAGTAGGTACACCTATGTTTTTGGTATTTTGCATTTCCTACCCATAACTAAAGATAGAAAACAAGAGCACAAAATAAAAACTACTAAGTGATAAAGTAAACAAGCACACACGAGAATATTCACCCCACACTATAACTCCCCGGCAACGGCGCCAGAAAAAGGTCTTAATAACCCACAAGCATAGGGGATCAATTGTAGCCTCTTTCGATAGGTCAGAGTGTCGAACCCAACGAGGAGCTAAAGGTAGAACAAATATTCCCTCAAGTTCTATCGACCACCGATACAACTCTACGCACGCTTAACATTTGCTTTACCTAGAATAAGTATGAAGCTAGAAGTACTTTGTAGGTGTAATGGGATAGGTTTGCAAGAATATAAAGAGCACATAAATAAGAAATAGGGGTTGTTTTTGGTAAAGAAGCAATAAAGTTAGTATAGCGAGTGTGGAAAAGTGGTGGTAGGAGTTGCGAAATTGTCCCTAAGCAATTGACTACTTTACTAGACCGATAGCAAGTTTTATGTGGGAGAGGCCACTGCTAGCATGTCATCCCTAACTTGGAATTCTATTCAGTTATGATTGGAACTATTAGCAAGCATCCGCAACTACTAACATTCACTAAGGTAAAACCCAACCATAGCATTAAGATATATTGGTCCCCCTTCAATCCTGTATGCATCAATTTCTATGCTAGGTTGAAGCTTCTGTCACTCTTGCCCTCCAATACATAGTCCTATCAACATACAACTAACCCTATGGTGTGATCCACGCGCACTCATATGATGGGAACCAAAGGACAGCAACATAACCACAAACAAATTAAACCAATCATAGTAATTCACCAATTACCGATAGGACAACGAAAATCTATTCAAACATCATAGGATGGCAACACATCATTGGATAATATTATGAAACATAAAGCACCATGTTCAAGTAGAGGGTACATCGGGTTGTGGGAGAGTGGACCACTGTAGATAGATGGGGGAAGGTGATGAAGATGTTGGTGAAGATGACGGAGGTGTTTGTGTAGATCGCCATCACACGATGATAGCCACGGCGGCGTTCTGGCGCCACCGGGAGAGAGGGGGAGTGGGCCCCCTTCTTATTCTTCTTCCATGACATTCTCCCTAGATGGGAGAAGGGTCGCCCCTCCGCCGCCATGGAGGCCATGGACCAGAGGGGAAACCATTCTCCCATCTAGGGAGAAGGTCAAGGAAGAAGAATAAGAAGGGGGGCCCTCTCGCCCTCTCTCTCGGTGGCGTCGGAACGCCGCCGGGGCCATCATCGTGTGACGGCGATCTACACCAATGCATCCATCATATTCACCAACATCTTCATCACCTTCCCCCATCTATCTACAGCGGTCCACTCTCCTGCAACCCGTTGTACTCTCTACTTGAACATGGTGCTTTATGTTTCATATTATTATCCAATGATGTGTTGCCATCCTATGATGTCTGAGTATATTTTCGTTGTCCTATCTGTAATTGGTGAATTGCTATGATTGGTTTAATTTGCTTGTGGTTATGTTGTTGTCCTTTGGTGCCCATCATATGAGCGCGCGCGTGGATCACACCATAGGGTTAGTTGTATGTTGATAGGACTATGTATTGGAGGGCAAGAGTGAGAGAAGCTTCAACCTAGCATAGAAATTGATGCATATAGGATTGAAGGGGGACCAATATATCTTAATGCTATGGTTGGGTTTTACCTTAATGAACGTTAGTAGTTGTGGATGCTTGATAATAGTTCCAATCATAAGGGCATAGAATTCCAGTCACGCATGACATGCTAGCAGTGGCCTCTCCCACATAAAACTTGCTATCGGTCTAGTAAAGTAGTCAATTGCTTAGGGACAATTTCGCAACTCCTACTATAACATCCCAAATTTTCAATTTGGAATGTTATACATTAGATCATCATTGCATATCATATTTTATTGCATTTTGGCTTGATCCTAGAAATTCTACGCAACTCAAGGACCTACGGAGAGAGTTCGGGATTTCATTATTTTCATATTCGAGTTTTTCTCGAATTTTGAAAAGAGGATCGTTTGATTTTAATTATTTTCTCTTCGAATATTTCTTTTATAAAAATAAAAGAGAGAGGATAAAATGACTTCCTCAAAATAGAGAAATATCGAA
The DNA here is from genome assembly GCF_018294505.1 of Triticum aestivum. Lineage (NCBI taxonomy): Eukaryota > Viridiplantae > Streptophyta > Magnoliopsida > Poales > Poaceae > Triticum > Triticum aestivum. Next base: position 292,340,431 of record NC_057806.1, on the reverse strand, counting down.
GATTTAATATTAAAATCAAATAAGATTTTTATTTGGAGTTTTATCGCTATTTTATTTGAATTAGGAAAAATATGTGTTTTCCAAAATTGAATTTTAGGCCCAAATAAATGTTCACCTTGTCCGGTTTATTTTAATATGACGGGGAAAATTTATTGCGGGATTTTTGGAGTCCGTTTTGTATTTCTTTTCTTTCTTTTTCTGCATGTTGGAATTATTTAAAAAAAAGTGAACCGACTTCGGGCCGTACCCGAGCGGGACTCCGCCCGGGGGGCCTTTTTAAGCTGTGCTGCCGAGCCCATCGCAACCCAAACCGCGCCACCGACCAAACCCTAACCCTAGCCGCGCTGCTGCCAATTCGCCATCGTCGCCTTTCCTCGCGCGCTGCTGCCGCCGCCGCCTGCCGCCGCACCGGAGCCGCAACACCGTCGCCAAACCTCGTCGGACCCCGCCGGACCCGAGGTAGCCACCTCGGTTTTCATGAGAAAACCGTTTGGTTTTTTTTTCGAAACCCTAGATCCCTTTTTTAGATCCGGTTCGGTTTATTTTTTTCATTTTAGTTATTTAGCGAACGCCCATGTTTACTTTCGTTTTAACGAATGGTTTTCACCGCTTAGCCGCACACAGCGAACGCTTGTCTGTTAGCCTGTTCGTCAGTTTTTCTTTTCTCGGATTTTCCGCGATTATTTTCGATCGCGATTTCTGATCCGATTTTTGTTCTAGTATAACTTTTCGCTCGTTTATCGGAATCAGGCGATTCAAGCACCTAGAGTTTCGTCTCGAAACCCTCTTCCCGTTTAACCAACTTAAACAAGTTTTTGCTACTGTAAAATTTGACTTTAGTCCATATTAGTAAACGAAGCTTGTTCCTTTTGCCGTTTGAGTTTCGTTGCTTCATTTGAGTTGATTCTTTTTGCAAACCAGAGTTCTTAAGTTGAACTTTCTGGTTAGACTTTTTATTTGAGTTTTACCTATTCCCTTGCTTGATTGCTTATTGTATGCTTGTTTGATTGCGATAGAGTACCCGGAGTGCGAAGCGTGCTACATCGAGTCTCTATTTCACGGATCATCAGCAAGGCAAGTAACACTTTGATCATACCTCTTCACTACCCAGTTTTTATTGCATTAGATCAATCCTCAAACAATTGCATGGTTAGGATCTGATTTTAAATTGTGGGTTTGGGAAGTAGATGAGGTAGTACCTATTCACCTGTTTATTATCAAACCCTGGGAGTTACTTCTATGTTGCTTATTATGTTATGCTATGCTATGCTCATAGACGTGGATTGGGTTTGAGTGTATCCATGACAGATGTGAGATTGTTAATTAATGGTTCAACTTAAGATGGCAACTTTAATACACATCTGGGTGGATTGAGGCACCTGGGGAATTCCAGTGATTGCCTCTGTTTTTTTGGAAATCCCGGGGTACCGTGTGATTTTCCTATGGACCGCCACCTAGGCTCAAAGGGATCATAAGATTATTCATACTGGAAACTTCCGTGTGCAGCCACATGCCATTATGGGCTCTGGCATAGTTGATTAAGTTGTGGGAAACCTTTCCATGATGGGCTAGCATATGTAGGGGATTGTAGGTGTACCGGCCTATCTATCGGTTAAGGGGACCTCTTCGGAAAGACTATGTCTCGGTCATCCGTTTCTCAAACATTATGTAGTGCGAGAAAACCAACGGAGGAGATCGGGTCTTGTGGGGAAAAGTGCACAAACCTCTGTAGAGTGTACAAACTAATCATGGTTAGCCGTGTCCCCGGTTATGGACATCTTGAGTATATGGGTTTTGGATTATCATGTGGATCTCATCACTCTTTAATATAATTTGATTGGGTTAATGGTTACTTTTCATTGGGATTGAGAGGGGGGTTACCTTCTCAATGTTTGCAACCAACTTTGTAGTTAAATAAAATATATTCCTTTGTAGTAGGGAAAATTGGCTTTTCTCAAAACCTATTAACCATACAGCCTCCATCAGCCATATATGCATGTAGTGATAGCTTTGTTCTGTTCATTACTCTCTTGTGTTACATTGCGAGCATATTCCATGTCCTGACCCGTTTTTGGGCTGCAAAGTATCATGTTGCAGACTTTTCAAACGACGAGTAAGGAGCCTTAGGTCATGGTATTTCACTCAATGATGTCGTTGGAGTTGATGAACTCACTTTATCTTCCAAGCCTTCCATTGTTATTGTATTAGATGGCCTTAAGCCATATTTATTGCAATATGTTCTCTTTTGAGACGTTCGATGTAATAAGTGTGTGATTGCTACTCTGTTATAAATCCTCAAGTAATGTGCGTTTCAACATTACCGATCCAGGGATGACACTGATGCACAGAGATCAGACTGTTTGAGATCTGGTCACTACAAGATGGTATCAGAGCACACGCTGACTGTAGGACACGACCACTAAGCTAAAGCCCTAGATCACTACTCTTTTCTCATTTCTGACTTCTCTCCATTTTCTACTCTTCAGGATGGCGGACGCAAGGAACAAGTTTGCACAACCAGATGAAGACACACCTTTTGGACACCACTTGAAGGAAGTCACTAGGTACCTGAACATCGGAATACCAAGCTTCACCGGGAATTACAACGCCACTTTACCAGAAGAGGAGCGATGGATGATTCAAGTTCAAGTTCCAGGAAGGACATTCACGCCAGTCACTGAGCCCATAGAGTTTTCCTTTGATGCACCAACCTGGAGTCTAGGAAAGAGTATGGCAGCTCACATCACCATGGGACGCATTGGAGAAGTTTACCACAAGGATCTCAAGGATACTATCTACCAGATTTGTGCGCGCCGAGATGAGCAATGGGAGATGATCAGCACCAGGAAGGATGGATCAATTGCCGCTTTCATCCAGGAGTTAAACCAGCATATTCGCCGCCAGGAAAATCAGATGTGCGCGGGCATGATAGACCTGAAGAAGGCGATGACAAGGATCACGGAGCTTGAGGAAGAACTCAAGGCAACTCGCGAAGATTATGAGGAAGAAATCGTCATACTAGTGGAGAAGAATGACGACTTGACAAGGAAGCTAGGAGTATTCATGGAAGACCCCGCGCCAGGAGGATAAGATGACAGTTCCACTTGCCCGGAAAACTACATCATCATCGACGACACCGACTCGGACCCTGGCGATAGTGATGATGATTATGTTGATGAAGCTGGAGCGGATATCATGGAGTCTTCGACCGAACAATATTTCTAGTTGACCACCAAAACAATAGTAGTAGTCTACCATGTAAATAGTATAGTCCAAGCACTTTGTAACGATAAGTTCTAGACCGATTTTATGCCCTTGCTTGATTGATTGAGTGATATGATTGTGTTTGTCTCATGTGCATATGGGTATTGTTTTCTCACTAGACCTCACTCTATTCTATTCTCTTCCCTCTAAACCCTCAAATGCCTCCGAGACGTGACCCCGGATTTACCCTTCCACCGGAGCTCACTCAGTTGATCCAGCAGCAGAATACCCTGATGTAGTTGTTAGTTCAGAACCAAGGCAACAACAACAACAATCCACCACCACCACCCCAGTTGACAATTTAGCCTGTTTTCTGAGGTTGCAGCCGCCGGTGTTTTCCAGTAGCACCGAGCCGATAGTGGCAGATGATTGGCTCCGCAAGATTGGAAGGGAGTTAACCACTACAGGATGCACAGATGCTAAGAGGGTGCGTTTTGCCGAGCACCAATTGGATGGACCAGCAGCCTCATGGTGGGAGAATTACACTGTCACATATCCTATAGCCACTGTTACATGGGACCAGTTCCAGCAGGCTTTTCGCACTGCCCATGTATCAGCAGGAGCTATGGCCATAAAGAAGCGTGAGTTTCGCAACTTACACCAAGGAGGACGCACCGTTAGCCAGTATGTGGATGACTTTAGCAAGCTAGCACGTTATGCCCCAGATTACGTTGCTACGGATGCAACTAAGTAGGAGAAGTTTTTGGAAGGACTGAATGATGAGCTGAGCATGCAGTTGATGGTAGCAACCTTTAATAACTACCAACAGTTCGTAGATAGAGCTGTCATGATTGAAGGGAAGCAGCAGCAGATAGATAACCGCAAGAGGAAGTATGGACAAGGGAAATATAATTTTGGAGCTCAGCAGAGACCCCGTTTCACCCCAAACTCGAGAGGACTTGTGCATAACCATGGAGGCCACACTCACAATGGAGGAAGCTCTCACAACCATAGTGGCTCCAAGAATGGTAATGGAGGAAGCAACTGACAGAACCGTTCCAACCCAACAATGCCCGCCAAGAAAGATCTAAGCCACGTTACTTGCTACAAGTGCCAGAAGACCGGACATTACGCCAATGAATGTCCTGAAGCTAAGAACGGAAACGGCAATGGAAGCTCTGGGAAGAAGCCCAACCCTTTCAACAGGGGACAAGTGAACCACGTTAACATGGAGGAGATTGAAGCCCAGCCAGATGCAGTAATAGGTAAGTTTTTGGTTAAGTCTTTTATTGTAGTCGTACTTTTCGATACCGGTGCATCACATTCATACATAGCAAGGGGATTTGTGGATAAGTATAAACTGCCCACCAAAGTTCTTAGTACACCTATGTTAGTAAGCTCGCCAGGAGCAGAGTATATGCCAAGCCAAGGATGTTTTCAGATACCGTTGGCCATAGGTAGGCACGTTTTCTCCTCAGATCTGATAATTCTGGAGTCGTAAGGTTTGGATGTGATTCTGGGTATGGATTGGTTATCGATGTATGGAGGAAACATCGATTGCACTAGTAAGTCGATTTTGCTCACCACCCCAGAAGGAAGAAGGATCAAGTATGTATCCCGGCATGTGTCGATTAGGACTCAAGTAAATACCTTAACAGGAGTTGTACAGGAGGAAGTACCAGTGGTAAAGGATTTCCCGGATGTATTTCCAGAAGAGTTGCCAGGCATGCCACCGGATAGAGACATCGAGTTTTTGATTGAGCTTTTGCCAGGCACAGGGCCAATATCTAAGAGACCATACAGGATGCCCGCACAGGATTTAGAGGAAATTAAGAAGCAGATTAAGGAGTTACTAGATAAAGGATATATTCGCCCAAGTTCGTCACCTTGGGGATCACCAGTACTTCTGGTGGAGAAGAAGGATGGATCGTTAAGGATCGTTGTTGATTACCGTGGATTGAATGAAGTAACGATCAAGAACAAGTACCCACTGCCGATGATCAATGATTTGTTTGATCAGCTGCAAGGAGCTAAGGTTTTTTCCAAGATGAATATGCGATCAGGGTACCACCAGTTGAAGATTCGAGAGTAGGATATGCCTAAATCAGCTTTTACCACAAGGTACGGGCTATATGAGTATACCGTTATGTCATTTGTCCTGAATAACGCACCTGCCTATTTTATGAACATGATAAACAAGGTGTTTATGGAGTTTTTGGATAAGTTCATCGTAGTGTTCATAGATGATATTCTGGTCTACTCGAAGAATGAAGAGGAGCATAAGGAGCACTTGCGTTTGGTACTTGGGAAGCTCAGAGAACATCAGCTATACGCCAAGTTCAGCAAGTGTGAGTTTTGGTTGAAGGAAGTTGGATTCCTTGGACATGTTATATCCGGAGAAGGAATAGCAGTAGACCCCAACAAAGTCGTCACTGTCACTAATTGGGAGGCACCCACGTCCGTTGGAGAGATCCGGAGTTTTCTTGGACTCGCAGGATACTACCGGAGGTTCATTGAGAATTTCTCGAAGATTGCAAAGCCTATGATGGAGTTGTTAAAGAAGGACGCCAAATTCAAATGGACAGAGGAATGTGAGGCCAGTCTTTAGGAATTGAAGAAATGTTTGGTTACATCACCAGTGTTGATTCTGCCAGATCAACACAAGGATTATGAAGTGTATTGCGACGCCTCTCGTCGAGGACTTGGAGCAGTGCTTATGCAGGAAGGAAGAGTTGTTTCATATGCCTCATGACATCTTAAAACCCATGAGTTAAATTATGCTACGCATGATTTGGAGTTAGCAGTCGTAGTGCATGCATTGAAGATTTGGAGACATTTTCTCATCGGAAACCATTGTGAGGTATACACGGATCACAAGAGCTTGAAGTATATCATCACATAGAAGGAGTTGAATCTCAGGCAGAGGAGATGGTTGGACTCATAAAGGATTATGATATAAAGTTGCACTATCATCCCGGAAAGGCTAACGTAGTAGCCGATGCATTGAGCCGCAAGAGTCATGTCAATACACTCATGACAGGAGAGTTACCCAAGGAGTTAGCGGAAGACCTTCGTGAGCTATGTTTGGAGATAGTTCCGAGAGGTTATGTAGCAGCTTTGGAGATTCAGTCTACTTTGATGGATAAGATCAGAGAAGCGCAAAAGACGTACAAGGAGATTGTCGAGATAAAGGAAAGGATGAGCAAAGGAAAAGCCAAGGGATTTCGGGAGGATGAACATGATACCCTATGGTTTGAGGACCGCGTATATGTACCAAATGATCAGGAGATCAAGAAGCTGATTTTGCAGGAGGCCCATGACTCATCATATTCGATTCACCCAGGAAATACCAAGATGTATCTGGATCTGAAGGATAGGTTCTGGTGGACCAGAATGAAGAAGGATATTGCGGAGTATGTAGCAGTTTGTGATGTATGTCAGAGAGTGAAGGCAGAGCATCAGAAGTCAGCAGGATTGCTGCAACCATTGCCGATACCCAAATGGAAGTGGGATAACCTAGGCATGGATTTTATCACGAGATTACCCAAGACTCGTTCAGGCTATGACTCTGTGACGCCCGGGTAATCAAGCTACAGTAACCCTCTGCTAATGATGCCACGTCACCTCGATTACTGTTGCGAATCTCGCGTTAGTTCGAAACCGGTTCGAATTCAAATTCAAATTCAAGCAAACAATAAACGTTTTGAAAAATTAAAACTAAAATGTTCGGGTTGTGCCAAATAATGCGTAGGTAACTATGGTGAAGGAACCATACTTTTATAAAATGTTTAAATAACTATAAAATAAATAAAACAGTAGCTTAAACAATTAAATAAAGGCCTCTTATAATTTATAAAATATTAAACTATTTTAATTAGGTGTGAACTTTTTGTGGCGTGGTAAAACTAGCCACTCTAATTTAGGGCTTATATATGTATTTTGTAAAACAAAATTAAATGAGCATAAAGATAAAACAGTAAAGCAAAATTACTAAAATGAAAAGAAAATAAGAAAACAAATAAAAGGAAAACAACCCCCCTCCCGACTGGGCCTAGGCCCAGTTGGCCATGAGGCCGAGCGGCCTGCCGGCCCACCCCGGCGCCCGTAGCCTACTAACCCCCCCGACCGAACCCTAGTGGTCCCTCCCCTCGCCCCCACTCGCCCCCTTCACCCCCACGATCTGGATCGGGATCGCCCCGACCCGGCGCCAACCGCCGATGCCGGAGCCGCCTCGCCGGCCCTCGTCCTCGTCCTTGCACCCCGATCCTGTGCCGTCCCGCGACCTCGACGACGGCGCCCGTCGCTGGCGCCGCCAGGCTGCTGTCGCCTCCCCCTCTCCCCTCCTCTGCGCCTTCCCGATTGGATCGGGGGATCAAACCGCCGCCGCCACCACCCGGAACACCACCGCCTTGGCGCTGCCGCGGCGCCCGAGCCGCTCATCCCCCGCTCGATCTGGGCGCCCGCCTGCGCCCAGGAGCCCGATCCCGCCCCCACCTTCGTTCCCGCGCTCTCCATCGTCCCGGCGCCCCTGAAAGCTGGCCCGCGAGCTCCGTCATCGTCCGCATCGTCGTCTTCACCCACTGGATCCAGCAGGGAGCCACCGCAATGTCTGCATCAACCTCGTCTTCATCTTCGGCCAACACAGCTCCTCCGCGTCGAACCGCCCGACTCCGGTCGTCCCCGGCCTCATCGAGCCTCCCCCGCAACGCTGTGAGCAGCACCACGATCCCCCTTCGTCCTCCCCCTCGATTTGTTGTTGCTGCTGCTAGCTCCGTTGTTACCGAGCCCGCCGCCTAGCGCCACTCCCCGCCGGCCGGCGCGCTCGTCGTGGGCCGCTCGCGCCCTGGTTTCGCATGCCCGCTGTCGAGGCCTTCGCCCCGGGCCTTGCCCGCCACCGCAGTCGCCCTCCGCCCGGGCCATCGCCTTGCCTCGCCTCGCCGTGTTCCCCACGCCCACGCGCCGGTCTGGGCTCCCTGCGCCCTGCTGCCGCTTGTGCGGTGGTCGCCGGCGCCCCGCCAACCTCGCCCCGCTCTGCGCCTCGCCGGCGCCCCCCCTCGGGCGCCCTGTTGGGGCCGGCCACCACGCCCGCACACCGGTGCCCGTTGCCCGCTAAGGCCCCTGTGCCTATGACATGAGGGGCCCACGCCCTAGAACGAAAATAAAAAAAAGAAGGAAAAGGAATTAAAAAAAATAAAAAAATAAAAAATGATTTAATAAAATTAATTATTAATTAATTAATTAACTAATGAATTAATTAAGTTAATTAATCCGGTTTAATTAATTTAATTAACTAGTTAAGTTTAATTAAACTGTAATTAGATTAACCTAAACCCTAATTAACCTAATTAGAGGATGACAGGTGGGTCCCCCCTGGACCCACATGTCAGGTTGACCAAGTCAACTCTGTTGACAGCTGACGTCAGCATGACATCATGCTGATGTCATAAATCCATTTTTCGAATTAATTAAATAATTAATTAAATTCCAGAAATTAATAAAATCTTTAGAAAATCATATCTTTTAATCCGTAACTCGGATTAAAATATTTTCAACATGAAAGTTGCTCAGAACGACGAGACGAATCCGGATACGCGGTCCGTTCATCCGCCACACACCCCTAACCTATCGAACCCGCAACTTTCCCCCTCCGGCTCCTCTGCCCGAAAACACGAAACACCGGGAATACTTTCCCGGGGGTTTTCCCCCCTTCACCGGTATCACCTACTACCGCGTTAGGGCACACCGAACACCGTGTATTGCCTTGATATATTTTGTGGTGCTTTGTTTGCTCTGTATTCATTATTTCTTCCCCCTCTTCTCTCCGGTAGACTACGAGACCGACGCTGCTGCTGACCAGTTCGACTACGGAGTTGACGACCCTCTCTCTTGTCAGAGCAACCAGGCAAGCCCCCCCTTTGATCACCAGATATCGCCTACTCTTCTCTATACTGCTTGCATTAGAGTAGTGTAGCATGTTATTGCTTTCCGTTAATCCTATTCTGATGCATAGCCTGTCATTGCTGCTACAGTCATTGATACCTTACCCGCAATCCTAAATGCTTAGTATAGGATGCTAGTGTTCCATCAGTGGCCCTACACTCTTGTCCGTCTGCCATGCTATACTACTGGGCTGTGATCACTTCGGGAGGTGATCACGGGCATATACTATATACTTTACACGGTTACATTACCTGTGATACTGTTCGGAGTTGGGGGCTGAAGGGGCAGGTGGCTCCATCCCGGTAGAGGTGGGCCTGGGTTCCCGACGGCCCCCGACTGTTACTTTGTGGCGGAGCGGCAGGGCAGGTTGAGACCACCTAGGAGACAGGTGGGCCTGGCCCTGTTCGGCGTTCGCGGATACTTAACACGCTTAACGAGATCTTGGTATTTGATCCGAGTTGGCTACGAGCCTATACGCACTAACCATCTACGCGGGAGTAGTTATGGGTATCCCGACGTCGTGGTATCAGCCGAAGCACTTCAGACGTCAGCGACGGAGCGGCGCGCGCCGAATTCGACTGGAACGCCACTAGGCTAGGTCTGCTTTCGGCCGCCCACGCAACGTGCAGGTGTGCTCAGGGCGATGGGCCCAGACCCCTGCGCGCTTAGGTTTAGACCGGCGTGCTGGCCTCTCTGTTTTGCCTTGGTGGGGCTGCGACGTGTTGATCTTCCGAGGCCGGGCATGACCCAGGAAAGTGTGTCCGGCCAAATGGGATCGAGCGTGTTGGGCTATGTGGTGCACCCCTGCAGGGAAGTTAATCTATTCGAATAGCCGTGATCTTCGGTAACAGGACGACTTGGAGTTGTACCTTGACCTTATGACAACTAGAACCGGATACTTAATAAAACACACCCTTCCAAGTTCCACAGACAACCCGGTGATCGCTTTTCTACAGGGCGACGAGGAAAGGATCGCCGGGTAGGATTATGCTATGCGATGCTGCTTGGAGATGCTACTTGGAGATGCTACTTGAGTATGCTACTTGGAGGACTACAATCTACTCTCTTCTATATGCTGCAAGACAGAGGCTGCCAGAAGCGTAGTCTTCGACAGGATTAGCTATCCCCCTCTTATTCTGGCATTCTGCAGTTCAGTCCACCGATATGGCATCCTTACACATATACCCATGCATATGTAGTGTAGCTCCTTGCTTGCGAGTACTTTGGATGAGTACTCACGGTTGCTTTTCTCCCTCTTTTCCCTTTTCCTCTTCTTCTCGGATGCCGCAACCAGACGTTGGAGCCCAGGATCCAGATGCCACCTTCGCCTATGACCCTTACTACACCGGAGGTGCCTACTACTACGTGCAGCCCGCTGACGACGACCAGGAGTAGTTAGGAGGATCCCAGGCAGGAGGCCTGCGCCTCTTTCGATCTGTATCCCAGTTTGTGCTAGCCTTCTTAAGGCAAACTTTTTTAACTTATGTCTGTACTCAGATATTGTTGCTTCCGCTGACTCGTCTATGATCGAGCACTTGTATTCGAGCCCTCGAGGCCCCTGGCTTGTATTATGATCCTTGTATGACTTATTTTATTTGTAGAGTTGTGTTGTGATATCTTCCCATGAGTCCCTGATCTTGATCGTACACATTTGCGTGCATGATTAGTGTATGATTGAATCGGGGGCGTCACAAGTTGGTATCAGAGCCAACTGCCTGTAGGAATCCCCTTTCCAACTCCTTGGCCGAACTTGAGTCTAGCCATTGCAAAACTTTTACTAACTTGGCTGTGTGCCTTACGGGCCCACGTCGCCATTGGGTGGTATTAGGATCTTTTACTCCTCGTCTATACTCTGGGACTCTGATCTCTCTTCTAGTCAGGTTAAACGATTTTTACTAAAAACTAACTTTAGGTTCTCGCAAGTACTTTCTCCCGGAGAGCCCCTCACTTCAGATGACCGTCTGCTAACCAGAAGATTCCGAAGATACTCTACGATGTGCTCTCGAGACTATGTGCCATCGCTTTTGCAATTCACTTCCATCGATAAATCCCTCTGGATAACTACTTACACCTATCGTTCATATTGTCATCCCCAGTTGCTCTTGTTATTACAAGATGTCCTGAAATACTCTTCGTTATTCCGAGAATTCTTTACGCTTACTGCCCTGCAGTTCCTTGCTGCATGAATACCCCTACGGATAATTACTCGCGCTTGCCGAGTATCCGCTCATCCCCAGTTGTTCATGTGTTTCACAAAAGTCTTCAAAATAATATTCGATCTTCCTAAAATCCTCTGGAGCCTTTGGCTCTTGAAATTCTTGCTCGCTTGCATTATGGTTAATCCCATAAGTCTCGTAGTCTTAATGACATTCCTTGTCATCATCATTTTGAGTCCGTTGACTCAATATGTTTGCGAATGCACGCAATCATCATTGATCCTTATAAATTACTTCTCCGGCTAAGCTGCCATTCTTTTAACTGGAATTGGTTCTCGACCAATTCAATTGTCATTGATTGTACCCTAAGGCTATTCAACTTATCCATCCCTAGTCAGAGCATTGCTTTTGATCCCTTGATTTGGAAATCATAATTCCTTTGCATTTGACAATTGAGTTAGTTAGTTGTTTCTATAATCTGATCTCCTTGCATTCTTCTTCCTCTAGTTGAGTACCGATACTCGTATCAGATCCTTTGTGGACCACCAAGTCCTTTGTTGGATTGTTATCCGACAGTGTCCTTCACATTTGATCACCTTGTGAGTTCTTCCCCTGATACATAATGCCTTTGTTAAGTTGTATCCTCTGCTTGGCCAACCATGCTCTGCTTTCGGGCTTGTGTTATTTACTCTGGAAACTTGTGGTATATGTTTCTAAGAAGCCCCTATGGGTTGAACATATGCCTTCTCTAAACCGTGTGAACCCGAAAGTTTTCACAAGTCATACTTATCTGGTATTGCACCAGGTAAAACTTTCAACAACTAATGTCATCTTCGAAATACGAGAGGTGAATGGAAGATTATGCATTGAGGAAGTGGGAGTCGACCTTGAACTTTGTGTTCATGCCCATGGACGCAATGTATATCCTATCATGGAAGCTTCTTGTAATAATAACTATTTCCTTGATAGCTAACATATGGTATCTGTGAATTGATCCCTTGAAACCGTGGTTCCGACCATGATTGTTCTTCTTTGATTCCATTTCTCGGACAAGTTAAAATAATTGTCTTCTATGGATCAATACACTAGTTCAACCTTTACTTTGATCTTGTGTTGAGTATTACCCCCCTGGTATCTCGAGATTATCATGGTACTACTTAACTTCTTATGAGTTCTTCATCAAGTGCTACCTTACCACTGATTCCAATTTTTCACGGGCTCTGAGTTATTAAACACTCAAAGACACTGATAACTGAACCGAGTCCGCTCTACGGTTCAACAACTCTTCAGTAAGCTTTTATAAGTATGAGTTTGTACCCGATCACGCCATTCCTAGCCTGTTTGGCTACATCATTGTCGTGATGATTCTAACTGTGCTACCTGGTCCTTATTCTCGGAGCACCAATTTGCGACGATAGCTAAGCTTACGTTGATCTTCCTCGTCATATCATTTCGCCTTGAACAACGAGCTAGATTTCAAGTTTGTGTCGTACCTATGGTTCCAATAACCTCTAGCTTCATCATTCTTTTGACTTGATGTGATCGCGGATCGATTACATCTTCGTGGAATCTCTCGACAAATGTGTCATGATCACCATCTACATTCTGATGCTCTTCCAGGATATCAATTGAATTAATGATGAGAAATACCATCCTTGCCTCGATGATTTGTGTTGTCATCGACCTCTTTATTGCGTTCCCTCCAACAACAAAAAAACTTGTTTGTGTTCTGTGTTATACCTTGAGTTCCTTGCTACCTAGCATTTGTTCTTCTTTACCATGGAGTATTACCATCTTTTATGTCAAGAAGGTCGTGAGGATTACTCCACCTCTTAAGAATTCTTGGTATGGTGATACTTCTCACCCTCACCATTCTTTCTTGGTCCCCGTGTTAATTCCAACAAGTGAACGGTGTTGTTTGGATTCTTTCCTTCTAGCAACCCTAATTTTTTTTGAAGTTAATGGTCGGAAGTTCATTCTTAGGCTATTGACTATTGAATCACCATTCTGACATTGGTCGTGCAACCCAACCCATATTTCGGGCGCACCTTTCAACCAATGTTTAATTGTGTGTGTTTTCCTCGAGCATACTTCCTTATATCATTTGATCTGACAAATGTTATCTCCTTGTTCACTTAATTGTGGACATCCATCTTTTGGGAATCTCGGTGAATTGCCGTTGAGTTCACCAGACACCTCCTTGTCCTCTCCTTGGGTTAATGATGGACTCTTGATAACGGAAATCACTTCATAGTTCATTTCCCCGAGAATCTTACAATGTCATCTCGTCAATTTGTGTTGCACCTTTCTTCTCGGGCATCCTGAGCCTGAGGTATCCTGACACCCATCATATCTGAATCTCCATCAGATATGATGGTTGGAACATATTTTTAAGAGTTATAACATTGGTACTTTGATGACCTGGTAACATGATGTCATGTCTAGCACCCCCCTGGGTGGAGGACCTATTATTGTAGTATCCTTTTTAGCAAGTTTAGCCATTCTTCCCTGAGGAAATTGTAAGACTTATCCTACAAGTTGTTCCTAATGGATCCTTCCTATATCCAAAGTCTGACCTTTTGCTTGAAGACCATGTCAATGCTATCTCGAAGCATGTATGTGGTACTCCGATTTTCAACAAGAACATTTAAAGCCCCATGCTAAATGCTTCTTGATCAATTATCCAAACACCGTTGTATGGGTAATGTCATGAAATTTTTCTCCCCTTACCTAAAATGGTTTTCTACCTACTATCCTATCATGGATATCATCTGCTTGTCCTTGGGAAGGATATACCCCTGGAAAATGTGTTTAAACACATTTTTCCTTTCCATTGATCTGGTTAAATCCGATAATCATATCTTCCTTTCCATTGTTTGGTTTAACCTTTCTTGTGATCTATGAGGTCTAAGCAGTAATATTCTCCTACTTTTGAAAACACCTCGGTGTACAATTCTGTCAGTAAGACCCTGTTACTTTTGTTGGTGACATTCCGGTAACCACCGATGGACGAGAACTTTGCCTAATGGTCCACCTCGTTCAACGAGCGGGAAAATGGTTCTCTTCGTCCCTCGCCCTTGGTACCGACATTGTTACCGACATAACTGACAGGTTATTCTCTGGCATGCCTTGCTATCATAACCGTGCAAGATGTCACCGCTCTTTCAACGTTTAACCCACATGGTGGGCCCATAACCCACAGTTTCACAGGATCGAAACCTAACTCTCCTTTACACCCTAGTGTCAAAGTTATTCCTCACACTTGGCTTCGTATGTAACTCACGGGCCACCTGCCAAGTGATCTATTCGGGTATTAGACACAATACTTACTCTCGCTGCTCTGAACCTCTGTCTCACTCTGGTTCACGCTTCGAGCAACTACCTATCCGCTTGGAACCTCTTATGGTACCTTCGTACCTTACTCTCGATGTATTTTATATGTTCAACTCGAGAGATAATCTTATGCTCATTCTTATGTTAATCCCCGATGGTTTCCCTCATAAACATTCTGTCTTAGCTGAGCTGCCCCTTACCTATTCGTAAGTACAATGGAGTCCTCGAAGAAAGGACGACAACTTTATCATGATGACCCGAAACAGCGGGATGAAGACAACAATGTAATGGATTGACCTCTTCGAGAAGAGCAACCAAGACCGAGAAGATCCGTTAGATTTTTCGTAACCAAATCCCTTCCCCCTTACTCCCCTCCTCAATCTCGGGACGAGATTTCTTGTAGTGGAGGAGAATTGTGACGCCCGGGTAATCAAGCTACAGTAACCCTCTGCTAATGATGCCACGTCACCTCGATTACTGTTGCGAATCTCGCGTTAGTTCGAAACCGGTTCGAATTCAAATTCAAATTCAAGCAAACAATAAACGTTTTGAAAAATTAAAACTAAAATGTTCGGGTTGTGCCAAATAATGCGTAGGTAACTATGGTGAAGGAACCATACTTTTATAAAATGTTTAAATAACTATAAAATAAATAAAACAGTAGCTTAAACAATTAAATAAAGGCCTCTTATAATTTATAAAATATTAAACTATTTTAATTAGGTGTGAACTTTTTGTGGCGTGGTAAAACTAGCCACTCTAATTTAGGGCTTATATATGTATTTTGTAAAACAAAATTAAATGAGCATAAAGATAAAACAGTAAAGCAAAATTACTAAAATGAAAAGAAAATAAGAAAACAAATAAAAGGAAAACAACCCCCCTCCCGACTGGGCCTAGGCCCAGTTGGCCATGAGGCCGAGCGGCCTGCCGGCCCACCCCGGCGCCCGTAGCCTACTAACCCCCCGACCGAACCCTAGCGGTCCCTCCCCTCGCCCCCACTCGCCCCCTTCACCCCCACGATCTGGATCGGGATCGCCCCGACCCGGCGCCAACCGCCGACGCCGGAGCCGCCTCGCCGGCCCTCGTCCTCGTCCTCGCACCCCGATCCTGTGCCATCCCGCGACCTCGACGACGGCGCCCATCGCTGGTGCCGCCAGGCTGCTGTCGCCTCCCCCTCTCCCCTCCTCTGCGCCTCCCCGATTGGATCGGGGGATCAAACCGCCTCCGCCACCGCCCGGAACACCACCGCCTTGGCGCTGCCGCGGCACCCGAGCCGCTCATCCCCCGCTCGATCTGGGCGCCCGCCTGCGCCCAGGGGCCCGATCCCGCCCCCACCTCCGTTCCCGCGCTCTCCATCGTCCCGGCGCCCCTGAAAGCTGGCCCGCGAGCTCCGTCATCGTCCGCCTCGTCGTCTTCACCCACTGGATCCAGCAGGGAGCCACCGCAACGTCTGCATCAACCTCGTCTTCATCTTCGGCCAACACAGCTCCTCCGCGTCGAACCGCCCGACTCTGGTCGTCCCCGGCCTCATCGAGCCTCCCCCGCAACGCTGTGAGCAGCACCACGATCCCCCTTCGTCCTCCCCCTTGATTTGTTGTTGCTGCTGCTAGCTCCGCTGTTACCGAGCCCGCCGCCTAGCGCCACTCCCCGCCGGCCGGCGCGCTCGTCGTGGGCCGCTCGCGCCCTGGTTTCGCATGCCCGCTGTCGAGGCCTTCGCCCCGGGCCTTGCCCGCCACCGCAGTCGCCCTCCGCCCGGGTCGTCGCCTTGCCTCGCCTCGCCGTGTTCCCCACGCCCACACGCCGGTCCGGGCTCCCTGCGCCCTGCTGCCGCTTGTGCGGTGGTCGCCGGCGCCCCGCCAACCTCGCCCCGCTCTGTGCCTCGCCGGCGCCCCCCCTCGGGCGCCCTGTTGGGGCCGGCCACCACGCCCGCACACCGGTGCCCGTTGCCCGCAACCGCGCCCGTTGCGCCCGAACCCGCTAAGGCCCCTGTGCCTATGACATGAGGGGCCCAGGCCCTAGAACGGAAATAAAAAAAAAGAAGGAAAAGGAAATAAAAAAAATAAAAAAATAAAAAATGATTTAATAAAATTAATTATTAATTAATTAATTAACTAATGAATTAATTAAGTTAATTAATCCGGTTTAATTAATTTAATTAACTAGTTAAGTTTAATTAAACTGTAATTAGATTAACCTAAACCCTAATTAACCTAATTAGAGGATGACAGGTGGGTCCCCCCTGGACCCACATGTCAGGTTGACCAAGTCAACTCTGTTGACAGCTGACGTCAGCATGACATCATGCTGATGTCATAAATCCATTTTTCGAATTAATTAAATAATTAATTAAATTCCAGAAATTAATAAAATCTTTAGAAAATCATATCTTTTAATCCGTAACTCGGATTAAAATATTTTCAACATGAAAGTTGCTCAGAACGACGAGACGAATCCGGATACGCGGTCCGTTCGTCCGCCACACACCCCTAACCTATCGAACCCGCAACTTTCCCCCTCCGGCTCCTTTGCCCGAAAACACGAAACACCGAGAATACTTTCCCGGGGGTTTTCCCCCCTTCACCGGTATCACCTACTACCGCGTTAGGGCACACCGAACACTGCGTATTGCCTTGATATATTTTGTGGTGCTTTGTTTGCTCTGTATTCATTATTTCTTCCCCCTCTTCTCTCCGGTAGACTACGAGACCGACGCTGCTGCTGACCAGTTCGACTACGGAGTTGACGACCCTCTCTCTTGCCAGAGCAACCAGGCAAGCCCCCCCTTTGATCACCAGATATCGCCTACTCTTCTCTATACTGCTTGCCTTAGAGTAGTGTAGCATGTTACTGCTTTCCGTTAATCCTATTCTGATGCATAGCCTGTCATTGCTGCTACAGTCATTGATACCTTACCCGCAATCCTAAATGCTTAGTATAGGATGCTAGTGTTCCATCAGTGGCCCTACACTCTTCTCCGTCTGCCATGCTATACTACTGGGCTGTGATCACTCCGGGAGGTGATCACGGGCATATACTATATACTTTACACTGTTACATTACCTGTGATACTGTTCGGAGTTGGGGGCTGAAGGGGCAGGTGGCTCCATCCCGGTAGAGGTGGGCCTGGGTTCCCGACGGCCCCCGACTGTTACTTTGTGGCGGAGCGGCAGGGCAGGTTGAGACCACCTAGGAGACAGGTGGGCCTGGCCCTGTTCGGCGTTCGCGGATACTTAACACGCTTAACGAGATCTTGGTATTTGATCCGAGTTGGCTACGAGCCTATACGCACTAACCATCTACGCGGGAATAGTTATGGGTATCCCGACGTCGTGGTATCAACCGAAGCACTTCAGACGTCAGTGACGGAGCGGCGCGCGCCGAATTGGACTGGAACGCCACTAGGCTAGGTCTGCTTTCGGCCGCCCATGCAACGTGCAGGTGTGCTCAGGGCGATGGGCCCAGACCCCTGCGCGCTTAGGTTTAGACCGGCGTGCTGGCCTCTCTGTTTTGCCTAGGTGGGGCTGCGACGTGTTGATCTTCCGAGGCCGGGCATGACCCAGGAAAGTGTGTCCGGCCAAATGGGATCGAGCGTGTTGGGCTATGTGGTGCACCCCTGCAGGGAAGTTAATCTATTCGAATAGCCGTGATCTTCGGTAACAGGACGACTTGGAGTTGTACCTTGACCTTATGACAACTAGAACCGGATACTTAATAAAACACACCCTTCCAAGTTCCACAGACAACCCGGTGATCGCTTTTCTACAGGGCGACGAGGAAAGGATCGCCGGGTAGGATTATGCTATGCGATGCTGCTTGGAGATGCTACTTGGAGATGCTACTTGAGGATGCTACTTGGAGGACTACAATCTACTCTCTTCTATATGCTGCAAGACGGAGGCTGCCAGAAGCGTAGTCTTCGACAGGATTAGCTATCCCCCTCTTATTCTGGCATTCTGCAGTTCAGTCCACCGATATGGCCTCCTTACACATATACCCATGCATATGTAGTGTAGCTCCTTGCTTGCGAGTACTTTGGATGAGTACTCACGGTTGCTTTTCTCCCTCTTTTCCCTTTTCCTCTTCTTCTCGGATGCCGCAACCAGACGTTGGAGCCCAGGATCCAGATGCCACCTTCGGCTACGACCCTTACTACACCGGAGGTGCCTACTACTACGTGCAGCCCGCTGACGACGACCAGGAGTAGTTAGGAGGATCCCAGGCAGGAGGCCTGCGCCTCTTTCGATCTGTATCCCAGTTTGTGCTAGCCTTCTTAAGGCAAACTTGTTTAACTTATGTCTGTACTCAGATATTGTTGCTTCCGCTGACTCGTCTATGATCGAGCACTTGTATTCGAGCCCTCGAGGCCCCTGGCTTGTATTATGATGCTTGTATGACTTATTTTATTTGTAGAGTTGTGTCGTGATATCTTCCCGTGAGTCCCTGATCTTGATCGTACACATTTGCGTGCATGATTAGTGTGCGATTGAATCGGGGGCGTCACAGACTCGATATGGGTTGTAGTCGATCGCTTGACGAAAGTAGCTCATTTCATCCCAGTGAAGACCACTTACACCAGTGCTAAGTTGGCAAAGATATACATGACCAGGATCGTATGTTTGCATGGAGTTCTGAGAACAATTGTATCAGATAGAGGAACCCGGTTTACTCAAAGTTTTGGAATCAGTTGCATGAAACTTTGGGAACCAGGCTAGAGTTCAATACAGCTTTTCACCCGCAGATGAATGGACAGACAGAGAGAGTCAATCAGATTCTGGAGGACATGTTGAGAGCTTGTGCGCTAGATTATGGATCTAGTTGGGACAAAAATTTGCCTTACACAGAGTTCTCATACAACAACAGTTACCAAGCCAGTTTGAAGATGGCCCCTTTCGAAGCATTGTACGAAAGGAGGTGCAGAACACCGTTGTTGTGGGATGAAGTTGGAGATCGACAGTTGTTTGGACCAGATTTGATTAAAGAATCGGAAGAGAAGGTTAAATTGATTCATGATAGACTCAAGGTAGCCCAGTCCAGGCAGAATAGCTATGCGGATTTTAAACGCAAGGAGATAGCTTACGAAGTTGGAGACAGAGTGTATCTTCGGGTATCACCACTCCGAGGAGTTAAGCGCTTGGGAGTTAAGGGAAAGTTAGCACCACGATTTGTGGGACCATACAAAGTATTGGAACGTATGGGAGAAATTGCTTACAAGTTGGAATTACCTGAAGGATTGTCAGGAGTTCATGATGTGTTCCACGTTTCTCAGTTGAAGAAGTGCCACGTAGAGATGGCTGATATCCCTCTGAGAGATACAGTGCCACTGGAAGCGATATAGTTGGGTACCGACTTGACTTACGAGGAGAAGCCAGTCAAGATTCTCGAGTTTGCCAGCCGAGTTACACGCAGCAAGGTTATCAAGTTCTGTAAAGTTCAGTGGAGCCACCATACCGAGGATGAAGCCACCTCGGAACGAGAGGAAGACCTACGCAAGGACCATCCACACTTATTTTCTAGCCAACCCGAATCTCGAGGGCGAGATTCATCTTAAGGGGGGTAGGTTTGTAACATCCCAAATTTTCAATTTGGAATGTTATACATTAGATCATCATTGCATATCATATTTTATTACATTTTGGCTTGATCCTAGAAATTCTACGCAACTCAAGGACCTACGGAGAGAGTTGGGGATTTTATTATTTTCATATTCGAGTTTTTCTCGAATTTTGAAAAGAGGATCGTTTGATTTTAATTATTTTCTCTTCGAATATTTCTTTTATAGAAATAAAAGAGAGAGGATAAAATGACTTCCTCAAAATAGAGAAATGTCGAAAATTTAATATTAAAATCAAATAATATTTTTATTCGGAGTTTTATCGCTATTTTATTTGAATTAGGAAAAATATGTGTTTTTCAAAATTGCATTTTAGGCCCAAATAAATGTTCACCTTGTCCGGCTTATTTTTAGAGGACGGGGAAAATTTATTTCAGGATTTTTGGAGTCCGTTTAGTATTTCTTTTCTCTCTTTTTCTGCACGTCGGAATTATTTAAAAAAAAGTGAACTGACTCCGGGCCGTATCCGAGCGGGACTCCGCCCGGGGGGCCTTTTTAAGCTGCGC
Organism: Triticum aestivum; assembly: GCF_018294505.1. Taxonomy (NCBI): domain Eukaryota; kingdom Viridiplantae; phylum Streptophyta; class Magnoliopsida; order Poales; family Poaceae; genus Triticum; species Triticum aestivum. The sequence continues at coordinate 292,319,678 of NC_057806.1, read as the reverse complement.
CGCTGAGCCCACCGCAGCCCAAACTGCGCCACCGCCCAAACCCTAACCCTACATGTGCCGCCACCGATCCGCCGCCATCGGCTTGCCTCGCGCGCTGCTGTCGCCGCCCGCGCCGCCATGCCCCGCCGCTGCCGCCGCCTCCCGCCGCCGCACCGGAGCCGCCCCGCCGTCGCCGGACCTCGCCGGACCCAAGGTAGCCGCCTCGGTTTTCGTGAGAAAACCGTTTGTTTTTTTTCGAAACCTTAGATCCTTTTTTTAGATCCGATTCGGTTTATTTTTTTCATTTTAGTTATTTAGCAAACGCCCGTTTTTATGTTCGTTTTAACGAACAGTTGTCACCATTTAGCCGCAGACAGTGAACGTTCATTCCTTAGCTTGTTCGTAAGTTTTCTTTTCTCGGATTTTCCGCGATTATTTTCGATCGCGATTTCTGATCCGATTTTCGTTCTAGTATAACTTTTCGCTTGTTTATCAGAATCAGGCGATTCAAGCGCCTAGAGTTTCGTCTCGAAACTCTCTTCCCGTTTAACCAACTTAAACAAGTTTTTTCTACTGTAAAATTTGACTTTAGTCTAGATTAGTAAACGAAGCTTGTTTCTTTCGCCGTTTGAGTTCCGTTGCTTCGTTTGAGTTGATTCTTTTTGCAAACCGGAGTTCTTAAGTTGAACTTTATGGTTAGACTTTTTATTTGAGTTTTACCCGTGCCCTTGCTTGATTGCTTCTTGTACACTTGTTTGATTGTGATAGAGTACCCGGAGTGCAAAGCGTGCTACATCGAGTCTCTAGGTTTCACGGATCATCAGCAAGGCAAGTAAGACTTTGATCATACCTCTTCACTACTCAGTTTTTATTGCATTAGATCAATCCTCAAACAATTGCATGGTTAGGATCTGATTTTAAATTGTGGGTTTGGGAAGTAGATGAGGTAGTACCTATTCACCTGTTTATTATCAAACCCTGGGAGTTACTTCTATGTTGCTTATTATGTTATGCTATGCTATGCTCATAGACGTGGATTGGGTTTGAGTGTATCCATGACAGATGTGAGATTGTTAATTAATGGTTCAACTTAAGATGGCAACTTTAATACACATCTGGGTGGACTGAGGCACCTGAGGAATTCCAGTGATTGCCTCTGTTTTTTTGGAAATCCCGGGGTACCGTGTGATTTTCCTATGGACCGCCACCTAGGCTCAAAGGGATCATAAGATTATTCATACTGGAAACTTCCCTGTGCAGCCACATGCCATTATGGGCTCTGGCATAGTTGATTAAGTTGTGGGAAACCTTTCCATGATGGGCTAGCATATGTAGGGGATTGTAGGTGTACTGGCCTATCTATCGGTTAAGGGGACCTCTTCGGAAAGACTATGTCTCGGTCATCCATTTCTCAAACATTATGTAGTGCGAGAAAACCAACGGAGGAGATCGGGTCTTGTGGGGAAAAGTGCACAAACCTCTGTAGAGTGTACAAACTAATCATGGTTAGCCGTGTCCCCGGTTATGGACATCTTGAGTATATGGGTTTTGGATTATCATGTGGATCTCATCACTCTTTAATATAATTTGATTGGGTTAATGATTACTTTTAATTGGGATTGAGAGGGGGGTTACCTTCTCAATGTTTGCAACCAACTTTGTAGTTAAATAAAATATATTCCTTTGCAGTAGGGAAAATTGGCTTTTCTCAAAACCTATTAACCATACAGCCTCCATCAGCCATATATGCATGTAGTGATAGCTTTATTATGTTCATTACTCTTTTGTGTTACATTGCGAGCGTATTCCATGTCCTGACCCGTTTTCGGGCTGCAACATATCATGTTGCAGACTTTTCAAACGACGAGTAAGGAGCTTTAGGTCATGGTCTTTCACTCAGTGATGCCGTTGGAGTTGATGGACTCACTTTATCTTCCAAGCCTTCTGATGTTATTGTATTAGATGGCCTTAAGCCATATTTATTGTAATAATTCTCTTTTGAGATATTCGATGTAATAAGTGTGTGATTGCTACTCTGTTATAAATCCTCAAGTAATGTGCGTTTCAACATTACCGATCCAGGGATGACACTGATGCACAGAGATCAGACTATTTGAGGTCTGGTCGCTACACCTACCACCACTTTTCCACACTCGTTATACTAACTTTATTACTTCTTTACCTGAAACAGCCCCTAGTTTTTATTTACGTGCTCTTTGTATTCTTGCAAACCTATCCCGTTACACCTACAAAGTACTTCTAGTTTCATATTTGTTCTAGGTAAAGCGAACATTAAGCGTGCGTAGAGTTGTATCGGTGGTCGATAGAACTTGAGGGAATATTTTTTCTACCTTTAGCTCCTCATTGGGTTCGACGCTCTTACTTATCGAAAGAGGCTACAATTGATCCCCTATACTTGTGGGTTATCAAGACCTTTTTCTGGCACCGTTGCCGGGGAGTTGTAGCGTGGGGTGAATATTCTCGTGTGTGCCTGTTTGCTTGATCACTAACTAGTTTTTATTTTGTGCTCTTGTTTTATATATTTTGTTATGGGTAGGAAATGCAAAATACCAAAAAATTAGTTGTACCTACTACACCAATGGTTGAAGAACCACTCAAAATCTATCACACTCCCGAAGCTTTTTACTTGGATCATCTTCGATCACTATGTGCTCGTGCTGAAACCCCAACTAGCTTAGTTGAGGGAAAATCTTTAGATGAGCATGCTTGTTATGTGCGACACCACTTATCTCAAAAGGGAAACTTTTACTGGATCAAGAGCCCCTCCGAGATTGGATCTATCTCTGTCTCTCTCTGTTTCTGCGTTTTAGATTCTGTCCTTTCATCGTTTCTTATATTCCCAGAGATCCGTAACTTCGATTGGGCTGAAATTTTAACATGATTTCTATCCGGATATTGGTTTTCTTGTGGCGAAAGAAGGGCACCAACCGCCTTACGGGGTGGCCACTAGGGTCCAGGGCGCGCCTGACCCCCTGGTGCGCGCCCTCCTGCCTCGTGGCCCCCTCGGGCATCGTCTCGCGTTGATTCTTCTTCCTAAAAATCACATATATTCCAAAAAAAAGTCTTCATAAGTTTTTATCCCGTTTGGACTCTGTTTGATATGGATTTTCTACGAAACAAAAAACATGCAACAAACAGGAACTGGCACTGGGCATTGGATTAATATGTTAGTCCCAAAAATAGTATAAAAAGTTGCCAAAAGTATATGAAAGTTGTAGAATATTAGCATGGAACAATCAAAAATTATAGATACGATGGAGACATATCACCCGACTCGGTGAAATCCCCCCAAATCCCAATGCTTACCGGCCTGCTATATAAACCCTCACGACCGGCGAGTCGTGCCTCGCATTTTCCCCTCCCTCCCTGTAGCTTATCTTGTCTGCTTCTCCCACAATCGCCAATGGCACTGGTCTGTCATCGTCGCTCAGCCACTCCGCCATCATCAGAGGACAACTCCAGCTGGGAGGCTACACCGCGGCGGCGCTGCAGTCCCCGGTGTAGTGTAGTGCGTGTGGCGTTCCTGTTGGGTGTGCGCGGAACACCCGCCACACGCTCCACCGCCGTTGCCTGTCGCTGTTGCCGACCGCCATTGCCGCCACACCACCGTCGAAAGCCAGGGACATCTCCCACTCTGCCGTCGCAGCCCAAAGGCGAGAGGTGGCCGTCGTGGCCATCACCCCACTGCCGGCCACCATGGCCATCAGCAGCTCCGCCACCGCGGCCCGAAGGCAGGAGGTGGTGGTCGTGGCCGCCACTCCATCGTCGGTCACCGTGGCCGCCAGCCCACCATCGACCGCGGGGGTCATCACCCGCTCTACCACCGCCGCCCAAAGGCGAGAGGCGAAGGTGGATCCCCGCACATGCATCAACGATCTTGCACACTACACCGAGTTCCTGCGGGAGGAGGAGGAGCGCCTCGTCGAGCACGCAAAGAGCCTTACCGCCGTCGTGGCTGCGGCACATGCCGCCTCAGAGGCGAGGAATCAGGAGATCTATGAGGAGAACCACCGCTTTGAGAGGGGTCGTCTAGAGCGGCAGAGGGTGTTCGAGGTGGGCATCGCTGAAGCTGCAGCAGCGGCAGGCACCGTATTGCAGTTGTCTAGCTCGTCGGTAGGCTCCTCCTCTGCTTCTTACTGAGCGTGCTCGGCAGAGGAGAGGCAGCCGGAAGTAGTACAAAGCCCCTTTGTAGTAGTAGTATTTAGGGGCTATTTTGTTCAGTTCATCTGACTATAGATGTGGTGGAACTGTACAACGTACTTAAAATTAGCTATTATATATAGTTGAACTAGCTATTTCAGTACGTGGATGGCAACAATTGGGGAAAAGTTTGATCGGTTCAGCTATCGATTTGAACTGTTTGTATAAATTAAGAACGACTGCTTAATCTATGAATGAAATCTATGCTTAATTACTGAATTTTAGTTGCAAAAATTAGATACTGCTAGTGATTTTTAGATTCATATTTTGACAAATCGCAGTGTTACAAGGTTGACAAATGGCAATGTTACGAAATCAACAAATGTCAATCTTTCCAGTTTGACAAATGGCAACATACCCAATAAGACAGATACAAATCTTACCAAATTGTTTGTAAGTGGTTGCACACGGGTCATCCAAAAGAACCGTTTGTGTTGAAGAGATGCACAAATCCTGCTCTCATTTTGCATACGGTGTTCTATCTAAAACATTTGCGATCAAGAGCCGCAAAAATCCTGCTCGACACATTTTCCCTTGGCTTCCTGAGGAGCTCCCGGTTTGCATACGGGTGTTCTAACTAAAACGTTTGCGATGAGTGTTTTATATATAAAAACTATTGAATTTTTTCCAAAAGAAAATCGTTTGACAAGTCTATACATTAAGAGAGAAAAACGCAAGTTCACTCAAACCATATCTTTCATTTAGTCATACTGCGAATTTATATTCATATGATCGAGATACAGTATTAAACCCAAGGAAAAAACTATTTCCGGCAGAGGCGGCATGCCGCGCCGTCATTGTCGTTTTCATCCTCTGGGACGGTGTTGTTGAAGTCTTCAATGAAGCACAAAATGTTCCTCACTTGTAAATCAAACATCATGTCGTCCCGGGATCGACGGACGGGGCGTGGGAGGACGGAAGCTGGCAGCGCTGAGAGGTAGCGTTCGACGGCAGCGTCCCATGCCGTTGAGGGGGCGCGCATGGAGAGGAAGTACGGCGGCCATGGAAGTCAAAGGGCTCGCTTTCCGATGAGCCTGCTCAGCATACAGCTCGCACGCTTCCCGGTGAGCTGATAACCCACAAGTATAGGGGATCGCAACAGCTTTCGAGGGTAGAGTATTCAACCCAAATTTATTGATTCAACACAAGGGGAGCCAAAGAATATTCTCAAGTATTAGCAGCTGAGTTGTCAATTCAACCACACCTGGAAACTTAGTATCTGCAGCAAAGTGTTTAGTAGCAAAGTAATATGATAGTGGTGGTAACGGCAACAAAAGTAAAGATAGCAAAAGTGATGTTTTTGGTATTTTATAGTGATTGTAACAGTAGCAGCGGGAAAGTAAATAAGCGTAAACCAGTATATGGAAAACTCGTAGGCACCGGATCAGTGATGGATAATTATGCCGGATGCAGTTCATCATGTAACAGTCATAACCTAGGGTGACACAGAACTAGCTCCAATTCATCAACGTAATGTAGGCATGTATTCCGTATATAGTCATACGTGCTTATGGAAAAGAACTTGCATGACATCTTTTGTCCTACCCTCCTGTGGCAGCGGGGTCCTATTGGAAACTTGGGGATATTAAGGACTCCTTTTAATAGAGAACCGGAACAAAGCATTAGCACATAGTGAATACATGAACTCCTCAAACCACGGTCATCACCGGGAGTGGTCCCGATTATTGTCACTTCGGGGTTGCCGGATCATAACACATAGTAGGTGACTATAGACTTGTAAGATAGGATCAAAAACTCACATATATTCATGAAAACATAATAGGTTCAGATCTGAAATCATGGCACCCGGGCCCTAGTGACAAGCATTAAGCATAGCAAAGTCATAGCAACATCAATCTCAGAACATAATGGATACTAGGAATCAAACCCTAACAAAACTAACTCGATTACATGATAAATCTCATCAAACCCATCACCGTTCAGCAAGCCTACGATGGAATTACTCACGCACGGCGGTGAGCATCATGAAATTGGTGATGGAGGATGGTTGATGATGACGACGGCGACGAATCCCCCTCTCCGAAGCCCCGAACGGACTCCAGATCAGCCCTCCCGAGAGGTTTTAGGGCTTGGCGGCGGCTCCATATCGTAAAACGCGATGATTTCTTCTCCTTGATTTTTTTTCTCTCCGAAAGCAAATATATAGAGTTGAAGTTGGCGTCAGAGGGTTTCCAGGGGGCGCGCCCCCCACCTTCGTGAGAAGGGTGTGGGCCCCCTAGTCTTCATCTTTGGGGAGGATTTTTTATTATTTTTTCTAAGATGTTCCGTGGAGTTTTAGGTCATTCCGAGAATATTTGTTTTCTGCACATAAAACAACACCATGGTAATTCTGTTGAAAACCGCGTCAATCCGGGTTAGTTCCATTCAAATCATACAAGTTAGAGTCTAAAATAAGGGCAAAAGTGTTTGGAAAAGTAGATACGACGAAGACGTATCATGAGTCTGCGCATTCGAGGACAGCTTGCACGCCTCTCGGTCAGCCTGCGCACTGGACCGTGCTCGCACGCCTCCGGTTCAGTCATGGTCAAGCAGCTGTCCGCACGGGACCTCCTACAGCCATTAAAACCAAGACACATGGTGTCACGTGAATTGTTAATAGAACGCACATGGTTTGAATTATATAAACGTTTGAGATATTAAAGTGGCAGCTATTTTTTCAAAATGCCTTTGTTGGCTTTCATTATTCGAGTGCGCCTTCTCTCAAAATGGACACGAAAAATACCACAGCATGTCGGGTGCCATTCCATGATAGCATGCCAAGTTTCGTGAATTTCAGACGAGTTTTGGATTTACTAGAATTTAAAAATAAAGTATCTCAACGTTTTGTCGGCAATCAACGGTGCCCTGGTGTTTGAAATTCATTCATATTTCCTGCATGGGACCTAAGCATACACCCAAGGATACAGATTTGATTTTTCAACCAATTATATGCACTGAAGCATGTGCATGTAGTTCAAATTTGAATTATGCACATAAATGCATTAAAAACTCAATTAATGCATAAAAATGTCGTAACGAACCCCGAAAAATTACAAAAATTGACACAACGCTCCTGTTGTTATGTTGACAGTAGGAAAAAATTAGAAATCGAGAAGAGGCAACGGATATCGTTTCATCCAGAAAGGTGAAATGTTCCCTACCGGAACCATCAGACTTGTTGTGAGAAGTTCTGGTTTGTGAGAAGCATATTCGCAAACCTGTCCCAAATGGGACAAAAAAATGACCACAACATGTTGATGCCGCTCCATGACAGCATGCCAAGTTTCATGAATTTCAGACGAGCTTTAGATTTACTAGAATTTAAAAACCAGGTATATCAATGTTTCCAGTCGAGTGACGGTGCAGGGTGTTTAACATTCATTCTCATTCTTGCTGGGACCTAAGAAGGCAATCAAGGACACAAATTTGAACTTTTAACTAATTTATATGCATTAGAGCATGTGCGTGTAGTTCAAATTTAAATTATGCACATGAATGCATAGAAAACTCAATTAATGTATAAAAATGTCCAAGCGAACCCCGAAAAATCCTAAAAATTGAAACACCACTTCTGTTATTCTATGTTGACACTAGGAAAAAGTTTAAAACCGAGAAGAGGCAACGGATATCATTTCGTCCAGAAAGGTGAAACGTTCCCTACCGAAACCATCACACTTGTTGTGAGAACCTCTGATTTATGAGAAGTATATACCCAAACATGCCCCAAATGGGAGAAAATTTTTACCACGACATGTTGATGCCACTACATGATAGCATGCCAAGTTTCATGAATTTCGGACGAATTTTGAATTTACTAGAATTACAAAAGCAAGTACGCCGACGTTTGCCGGAGAGCCACAGTGTCGTGGTGTTCGAATTTCATCCTCATTTCTTGCATGGGACATAAGCAGAAACCCATGGACACATATATGATTTTACAACCCATGTTGATGCACCGGACCATGTGCATGTAGTTCAATTTTGAATTGTGCCCCTGAAATTGCTAGAAAACTAATTTAATGTATAAAATGTTTAAACGAACCCTGAATAATTCCAATTCTTTTACGACACACATATAGTTGCATGTTCACTGCAGATAAAAGGTCTAGCAATTCAAACACCGTCCATTGCCGTTGTGACCCCATTATATAATTCAAATCAAGATGAAAAATCAAGTAGATCGCACACAATTTATTATCACCAACCATGTGAGATGCAGCACAAAATATCTTGAAGCACCATTGGTGTATAGTACACTTATGGCTTACGCGAGAAGGTGCATTGGCTACAGTCCACAATCGGCATCTCAAGCATACTAGCTCGCTCCCCAAATATCATTTCACTATTCAATCGTCACCGGTGAAAGATGGGCACGTGGACCCGCGTCGTGAGGGCAACTTCGGTGGCCCACTCCGGCGAGCACGGCCGCAGCCGCGATGCGCGTGCTAACAATGTGCATGAGCGCGGCCGCAATCTGTGACCGGGCGGCCAAGGCAGCCCAAACGGCCACTGTTGCTTCTCAGGTGGCGGCAACAACATCTGCCTCAGGGATAGCAACTGACGAGAGCGCCACAGCAGTTGTCCGTTCCACAGCGGTGGCCTTAGCCCATGTCGAGACCGCCCACGACCATGTCGAGGCCGCCCACGCCCAGCTCGTGGCGGTCACCGCACAAACCGAACGAAGCTTCTCCGACAACGGTCGGCAACCCACGGCTGAAGAGCTGGCAGTCGCCGAGAGCATTCGAGCAGCCGTTCGTTCCTTTGCCGCATACATTGCGACGACGGAGCCCATCCAAGCCTAGATCGCGGCCGCCCACGCCTAGCTCATGGCGGCCTTTTCCAAAGAGATGGCGGACACAGATGGCGAGATTCTTACCGAGTATGGTGTGATGGATGCCATGAAGCCCCTTCCTAGGAGACCATCGGACGCGAGCTGGACATGGACGCGGCGGCGGAGATCGACGAGCACCAGCGGTAGTAGTAATCTTTGTTTTGTTTAATTAAGAGCGCTGGTCTTTAATTTGTTAGAGTAATGTTTAGGTCAGCTAGCTCTGTTTAATTGCTGAACTTGCTCGATTAAGAAGTGTGGGCATGTTGTAGTCTCCTTTGTGTACCCAAATTATGCAATGACGTGGATGACCACTGTAGCCATGGAAATTCGAACCAAAATTTTTGACGTTCAAACTCATCACACATGGGTTAAGCTATCTAAATCATTTGCGATGTTCACATATCGTACATAGTTCTGAATAAGGGACCGTGTCTGATAACATTTTGCGCGCCAGTTTTTTCGCTGAAGCGATTCCAAATTTTCGGCTTCCGCAGAAATATCTACCTCCCCGCCCCCCCTCCCTTACCAAAAGCCACATTTCCCCTGTTTATGCCTTCCTTTCCAAGTTGAAACCTTAACTCCTTGCTTGCAGCGCCGCCTCCTCGCTGACGACCCACCTTCACGCTGCTCGGTATCGTCTATCCAGGTGGGTGATCCACACTCGACCCCCATCCTCCTCCTCCTTCCACATCCTACATGCCCCGACTGCCGGCGCGAGCGCGACATCTTCCACCCAAGCCACCGACCCTTCCACCAAATAAGCGCCGCGCCTAAGCCATGGTGCATGTAGTATAGCCATGATCTCAAGAAGCATTTGGCAGCGGAGAAGCAAATCGCAGCCGCATGCGCATATGAGGTCGCGATGGCTGCCATTCGTGTCGACCCCCAGATCTTGGAGGAGCACCTTGCCATTTGCTAGCTACGCCGGTTAAGCATGCTCGTTTTACCCGTTGTGTGTGCTGCCCCTATCTTTCCTTCACAAATTCTAGTGAATTGTGCTATCTAATTTTACCATACAATCTGTTACTCTAGTGTATATGTTCTATATGTCGTGTAGTGTGGTGGTCACTTATTAACTATTTTGTTAATTAGTTGTCGTCTTCAGTTAACTGCTTGGTTCAATTCTACAAATGTGATGTTCAATTCTTCAGGCTGCAATTTTGTATTGTCTTCCATGTGAGAAATAAATCGAATTTATTATTATAAAATACATGAGAAACAAATACAATTGCTATATTTTCAAGTTGCCAAGTATGCTTGGTTTGGTTATACATTGTGCAATGTGGTGCTCAGTTAATGTTTGGTTCATTTGTGTTGTGGTGTTTAGTTAACTGTTTGGTTCAATTCTGCAATGCGATGTTCAATAGTTGTGGGTGCATTCTGTTATTGTATACCATGTGAGGAATAAATTGAATTTGGTTGTAGTAAATACATGAGAAATAAATACAATTGCTATATTTCCAAGTTGTTAAGCATGCTTGGTTTGGTTAACTGTCTGATCTTCTATTAGGAGTATGTTATATTGTGCAATGTGGTGCTTACTTAATGTTTGGTTCATTTGTTGTGGTGTTTAGTTAACTGCTTGGTTCAATTCTGCAATGTGATGTCCAATTGTCGTGGGTAGAATTTTGCATTGTTGTGCATGCGAGGAATAAATCGAATTTGGCTGCACTTAATACATGAGAAACATATACAAGTGCTATATTTCCTAGTTCTTAATCATGTCTGGTTTGGATAAATGGGTTTTCCATGTGGCTTGAATTAATCTGATGAATCTGCAATGTGATTATTTTTCATCAACATATTTTACTGATAGCATATGAACCCTTACTTAACCTGATGACTAACTACCTTATATGTGTTGCAGGGAAACAATGGGAAGCACTGAGGTTTACAATCAAGGTTAGCACGTGCATGGTCCGTTGTCTAATAACACATTATTGTGCAATTGCAGGAACCATCTAATATTTAGGTTTTTAACAATTTGGTCTTGCACATGTAGGTCCTGCTGTCAGAGGTTTTGACCCATTGTTCGACCCTTTGTGCATATTGAGAAATGAGTTGTCCATGAATATCAATCAAATCAAGAAACTCGGAAAGATTGTTAGGATAAAGAAATTAGCGACAAAAAACAACAAAATCTTTGTGTACACAATGAAGAAGATATCAATTCACTACAAGATGGTACTAACTATTATACCTTGCCTTTTTTTATTCCTTTGCCCCACTTTCAAGATAGAGAAAATATTTATGCATATACTTGTTTTCAGGCCTTTCCAAAGCAGTTCACTGATGATTACCTTTCAAACCACCTCTATGGTCAGCAGGCGGGAAAGGTTTTCATACAGCATCAATGGTTCAATATTGAAGTGTTCCTTAAGAGGACGAAGGATGGATGGTCAATTATCCACAGGCACTGCCCTAAAGTTGCAAAGACCTTCAACATGAATGAAGGCTCAATATTCGCCTTCCGCTTCAGCAGTTTTCCAGATGAGATGCATCTGTCTATATACCGTCTATGATGATAATTTCGAAAGGTTCTACATGTTGCATGTGAAACTTGGTGCTAGTGCAGTTGTGTAATGGGGTAGCTGAGTGCTGAAGCTATATCATGTTGTACTCTGATATATTATAATTATGAAATTATGCTTCCTTAATATGAAAATGAAATATATTATATGCTTAATATAAATGTCAATTAGATTAATGAATGGATTATTAATAATAGGGCAATTAGCCTGCTAATTGGGTTTTGCTATTGCAAACGGTTATTTAAAAAATACTGTGGGCGATAACCTCAGGCAATGTACAAAGTTTCTAGGAATAAACTGTGTTGAATCAATAAACAATCACACACAACTTTCTCTTAAAACCTGTTTGCGTTAGGCCACCTTGCGCAAACGTTTACCACAAAAAACTATGTGCGATGGACAGCCTTTGCCACATAGTTTTTTCTATGGACCGTGTGTGATGCATTTAATAACGCAAACGATAAAATTGTTAATATCATGTGCAATGGCAGCGTTATCACAAATGATTTAACGCGAAAAATTGTGTGTGATGTACCTGTGAACGGAGACGTTTTTCTTGGAGCGGCTGTGTGGAATGTACATATGAACGGAAACGTTTAGCGAGAACTGATTGTGTGGGATGTACTTGCGACCGGAAATAATTTCGCCTGTATAATTGTATTTTTTTAGCTTTACTGTATGTATTTCCATATTTGAGCGCTTGCCGGTCGCACACGACCTTATTTTGCCGAGCGTGTGTGCCAGGAGCGCATATCTCTGACGATTTCTGAGTCGTGTGGGAAAGACCTCCCCTGTAGCCGTCACTCACTAGGCGACGGTTCCAAATACCGTCGCGGAAAGGGTTAAAAATCGTTTGTATAGCACCGGCGCGTACTAGTGACACTCCGATAACAAAGCCAACAAACTCCATCATCATTGGCCACAATCACCGTTAAATTCATCGGCCGAAATGAAAAAAGAAGTTTTTTTTTACCTTGTTGGCACTTGGTGGTCGCGGCCCTTTTTGCCGGCTGCAGCGGACGGACGAGCTGGAGCAGTGGCTGGAGTCGCCGCATGAGGCGCCGGACATGGACCGGGGCGGGGCGGGGGGGGGGGGGGGGGGGGTGGAGTGGCCTTCTTCTTCTTCGCGGCCGTCAGTTTTCTAGCTCTCTTGCTGTCGGCGGGAGCAGCGGGAGGGCGGCCAACCGTCGTCGAAAAGATAGTGGCCACCCCAGTGGCCTTTGTCGCGATGGGAGCCGGTGCTTGTGGCCGGTGAAGATTTTTCATCCCCAATCTCTTTTTGATGCGGGCGGCGGCGGGGGATGGCTTCCGATAGCGACAAGCCAGCGGCGATGGCCAGCAGGGTGGCAAAAGGGTCTTGGCTATCCATCCCTGTGACGGGGGCGGTCATCGGTGGCGACGGCGGCGGCGAGAAGGACGCAGCCACGCGGCAAAGAAAGTGGTGGGATGAGTTTTACTCGGCCACACAGGCACCGAGTATATTTTGGCGCTGTGGGAGGATTTTTGCGTTTACTCCCTCATAGAATTTAAAGGATTGGCTAAGTGCAGTTTAGTAAAGTAGAAAATTTACTTCACTATGAGCTTTTAGGTGATCCGCCAGAGATGCTCTTACCAGCCAAAATAGTTGCAGTAACATCAGAACAACGAGAGCTCAATCCAAGCAGTACTACCACGGTGACGCTCAGACTTCAGCCACGGCATCGAGCTCGTGGTCCGTCCATCGGCTCCACCGTGCTAGAGTAGCGTGTCTTCAACCGCCGTGGCCAGCTCGCAGTCCAGCCGGAAGAGAGCACAGAGAGCACTGGCAGCGATACGAGGGAGCTGCCCGTGGAATAAAATCAGCAAACTTGGCGATGGCACCTTCCGTGATAGTGTCGCCATCACCTTCTCTGCCATGAGTTTCAACGAGAGACTGTTGTTGCAGCTCTCTCTCAGCTCATTCATGGACAGAGGTAGGAGAAAAAAGACGACGACTGAAGTAGAGACACGGAAAGTTTTGCCAGTCAGCGCACGATGCGTCGCTTATCTTTCTTAACTCGCAGCCGTACATATACAGTCCAACTAATACAACTTAAATAGCCTAGCTAGTTGCTACATGCAGCCCATGATCCACAAGACTCGGACGCCATCCTACCTCCTCGCACGTATAGGTAAATTTTGGTTTCGGTGTAAGTACCCTCTCATTTAGGGTTTCTCGTCCTCCGACGGCGATCTCATTGCCGTTGTGAGTTTTTTACCCGGCTGCCGGTCCTCCCCCTGCTAGCGCACCCCTCCCTGGGCTCCTGCCGGGAGGATAGGATTGGAGCCTCCTTCTCCACGCGGGGTTGCTACCTGGTCTAACCCTAGATGGCGACTCCGGGAGGATCTTCATCGACGGCCGGCTGGACAGGGAAGAACTTGGAGGAGATGCTTCAGCACCTCGATCTGAAGGACGAGGAGTTGGATGATGTGGTCGTAGGCGAGGAGGAGTTGAGGAAATTTGAGGCGGAGGCACGGTGGATGGCCATCGGGAAGCTGAACACGATGCGCCGTTTTAGTTCCACTGCTATGTTCGAGACACTGAAATCGATCTGGGGACTAGCGCAGGTGCCGAAGTTCAGAGAGGCAGGCGACAATCTGTTTGTGTTCCAGATGTTCTGTTTGGGAGACTGGAAGAAGGTCGTTCATGGCGGCCCATGGCTGTTCAAGGGGATGGGCCTATTGATCGAGGATTACGATGGCAAGTCAGACCCGGAATCAGTGGTCTTTGATGGTCTCTATGTTTGGGCACAAATCCATAATATACCTGATCTGTATCATAAAACAGAAATTGTGGATCAACTTGCTCGCCGAATTGGCAGAGTTAAGGAGGTGGTACTTGCTCCGAAGCTCTACTATGAGGGAGATTATGTCAGAGTTCGCGCAAGAGTGCTGGTTAACAAGCCCCTGACCAGAGTTACGCCATTGAATGTCACGGGTGAGGGGCGTCGTTTCCTCCCAGTCAAATATGAGAAGATCCCTTACTTTTGTCAGGTATGCGGTTTCATGGGGCACAACCATGAAGAATGCGGAGACGGGGTGTGGGAACCAAAACAGAGGCAGTTTGGAAGTTGGATGCTCGCCCAACGCAAGGAGGTGGCCCCTGATCAACAGCAGTATGGTCGTTCCACTCGAGGGAGCTGGGCCCGGGGCCGTGGCAGAGCCGGAACTGGGCGGGAGAGAGCCCCATCAAGCAACCAGGAGGGGCCGCGCAAAAGGTCATCCCAGGATGCCGGCTTTGAAGATGGAGATGATACAGATGCTGATGTTACTAGCCCTCTGAAACCCACAACTGGCCTTAGCTCGTCTGAGGAGCCAGCGGCACGGCGTAACTTGAATGTTGTTCTTAACGCTAGTAGCAACATGCCTGAAGTTTCAAGCATTACGGGGACAAACGCAAACATCACTGATCAAAACCAAGCGCTAGGGCTGACACAGAAGGGAGCTGCAAGTGCTGCACATGCTAGTACGTCTGATACACCACCGCCTCCACCGGTGTATGTGTCCCCAAGGGAATCAAAGAAAGCTAAGAAAGGTTCCTCACCGAAGAAGGATAATAAGATGTCGTTATTGGCGGGCTCCGAGCCGGGGCGCCGCCAGGCCCAATGAAAATATTATGCTGGAACTGTCGCGGGATTAGCGACCCTGCGACGGTCAGAGAACTCCGCGATCTCGTGGAGAGGAGTTCGCCGATGATTCTTTGCTTAGTTGAAACTCAACTGCCGAAGAATCGTGTTGAAGGTCTTCGTTTTTCGTTAGGTTTTGATTTCAGTTTTGGAGTTGGTAGTTCAGGCCGCAGTGGCGGCATATGTATCTTTTGGAAAAATTCTCTGGATGTTTCAATAAAAAAAATTTCTCGGTATCATGTGGATGCATGGGTTAAGGAACCATTGAAGGAACAATGGCGGCTCTCGTGTTTTTATGGGGAAGCAAATAGAAGCCTACGCTATAAGACGTGGGATATGATGACGCGTTTGCGAGGTGAAAGCACTCTGCCGTGGCTGTGTATAGGGGACTTCAATGAAATTCTCAGGAAAGAAGAGCAGATGGGAGTACATGAGAGAGATAGTGCGCAGATAGAGGCTTTCCGCGAGGCAACTGATTTATGTGCCCTTGCGGACTTGGGCTATAAGGGCCTGGACTGGACATGGGAGAAGAAAGTTTCTGGTGGTCATTACTGTAGAGTTCGTCTCGATAGGGCACTTGCGTCTGCTTCTTGGTCCACCCTTTTCCCTCTTGCCAGTGTAGAGCATCTTACGGCGGCCAAGTCCGACCACTCCCCAATCCTGTTGGCGACTGATCTAGTCAGTGAGAGTGTCCGGGCAGCCCAGCGGCCCTTCCGGTATGAATGCATGTGGGAACGAGATGGTCGGTTCGGGTCTGTTTTGGAGAATGCATGGAAATCCAAAGCCGTGGCTCAGTCAGTGTTTGATTTTTCAGAGAAGCTAGCCAATTTAGCGACAGATCTACAACAGTGGGGGCGCCACACTTTTGGTTCAGTTTGACATGAACTCAGACAACTACGCAAGAAACTTGAGGAATTGCGAGCGGCACCCATGCGCGTCGGACCAAGTACGGATGAGGAGGAAGTTGAAGCTCGCATGATCGAGCTGTGTTGTCGGGAAGAGATCATGTGGCGTCAAAGGGCCCGCATACAATGGCTCGCTGAAGGGGACAGCAATACAAAATTTTTTCACAAAAAAGCTAGTGCAAGGAAAGCCAAAAATCACATTATGGAGCTTCAGAGAGCTGATGGATCAATGACGTCCGATCAGGAGGAGATGGCAGCAATGGCAACTAGCTTTTACGAGAACTTATATGCTTCGCAAAATACCATTGGATTGGAAGAGGTTCTCTCTCACATACCGGTTAAAGTAAATGGCCAAATGAACACTATGTTGAACGCCCCTTATACCAAGGAGGAGGTGAAGTCTGCACTCTTCCAAATGTTCCCGACAAAGGCCCCCGGGCCCGATGGTTTTCCCGCTCACTTTTTCCAACGTCACTGGGATTTATGTGGTGAGGAGGTAACCGATATGGTGCTGCGTGTTCTGAGTGGTGATGATTCACCGGAGGAGATAAACAAAACTTTCATCGTTCTTATTCCCAAGATTGGTAGTCCAAAAAATTTAGCACAGTTCCGACCGATAAGCCTATGCAATGTGATCTTCAAGATTGCTTCAAAGGTATTGGCTAACCGGCTCAAACTCATTCTCCCCGAAATCATTTCAGAGGAACAATCTGCATTTGTACCTGGTCGTCTAATCACCGACAATTTCATCTCTGCTTATGAGTGTCTACACTATATGAAAACAAGGAAGTTGAAGGGAAACAGATTCTGTGCTCTAAAAAAAAAAACCTCCTCGCACGTACGAAACTGCAGCTAACGCAGCTCTCAAGAAATTGTCCTTATCTGTCCATGCATGCAACATGCTGATCCGATTTTTCTGCTGGCTTCTTCAGCCCCGCCTGCACGCGGCGAGCACACAAATCAACTGCTAGCTACTTACAGAACTATTTACCAAACTTATACACACAACGCACGCAAACATGCCTACGCGCCTGGACGTGCACACACGTACGTGTCATAGCTTATACTATCAATCACGCCCTAAGCCATGACCTAGTGCTCCTTGACGTCATTGGCTCCGCCGCTGCAAAGGCCTCCACCTTCGCCCGACGATGCCTCCATATTATTTCTCGACAAACGCATGCCTAGCATTTTCTTCACTGGCGACACACGCTTGACGTCCCTCGGCGCCCCGCACGTCCCGCGCGCACCCGACGCGCCCGACCGCAACAGTGTGTCCCGCACGCCCCGCGCGCACCTGGCGCGTCCGACGAGCCCGACTGCACCAGTACGTCTCGCACGTCCCGCGTGCGCCCGACGTGTCTGACGAGTCCGACCGCACCAGACGCTCACCACGCGCTGCCTCCGCGTCCGCCATGTCAGCCGCCAGCGACAAACGCCAGAAGGATGTAGCCGAACTCGAGCACGGACTCGAGCACAACGGCGATATACGTCTCCTCCCAACGTCAACCGCACGCTCGTACGCGTGCCCGCGGTCCCGACGCTCCTGACGCGTCCAGTGCGCATCCATAACACGCACCGGGCGCGCCCGGCTCGCCGCCACGGCTTATTGCCCTGCACCGCTGCGGCCTCAACCGCAGCGCAGCACCTCCATGCCGCCATGCCGCTGTGTGTCGTTAAAGCCGCCGCCACGCAAGTCCTCCGCGGCCTCCTCACCGTGCTGCCGCAGCCACCGCGGCCTCCTCGCCACGTCGCGCACCTCCATAGACCGACACACGGTTCGGAGCATCGCGCGGCCGCCGGCGAACTCCGCCACCGCCTGCACGCCTCCGGCAAGGAAAACGACGCCCAAGATGAACCAGCTCTGATACCAAATGTTGTTGTAGCTCTCTTTCTCTGTCAGCTCACTCATGGACAGAGGTAGGAGAAAGGAGACGACGACTGGAGTAGAGACACGAAAAGTTTTGCCAGCCGGCGCACAGAGCACCGCCACGGGCGCTCGAACACCTGAATCCTTATATCTTTCTTAACTCACAGCCGTACATAAACAGTCCAATTAGTAGTACAACTTAAATAGCCTAGCTAGTTGCTACATGCAGCCCATGATCCACAAGACTCGGACGCCACTCCTACCTCCTCGCACGTACGAAACTGCAGCTAACGCAGCCCTCAAGGAATTGTCCTTATCTGCCCATGCATGCAACATGCTGATCCGATCTTCCTGCTGGCTTCTCCAGCCCCGCCTGCACGTGGCAAGCACACAGGTCGACTGCTAGCTACTTACAGAACTACTTACCGGACTCATACACAAAACGCACGCAAGCATGCCTACACGCCCGGACGCGCACACACGTATGCGTCATGGCTTATGCTATCAGAGACCACCAGGAGCCAGCATCTTAGTGATTACTACTGAAGTTTGATCTTCAAGAGTTTAGTGATTGCTACTGCTATACGCTTAAAACTTTTGGATTTGCTACTCCAGTTTGATCCATCCTTACAAATAACGAAAACGGAACGGTTCTCTGCTTAGTGATTGCTACTGAAGTTTGATCTGCAAGAGTTCTGTTCCTCTGCCGACAAGAGGAACTGAACTTTTGGATTTGCTACTAAATTCCCAAGGAGCCGAACATGTTGTCGCCGAACCCGTAGACAACGAGCACTGCTATACGCTACTTTAAACTTTTGGCCTTCCGTTGCCAACTAATATTTTCCTTTTGGATGCTCGACAACTAATTTCATTTGTAGCCACAGCCATAGGAAACAGTAGTGGTGCAAGCCCCATCTTCTCTGGCCAAACTAAGAGCGTTTTATCTCCTTTCGCAGGCACAAGATTTTCTCTTGGAAACTTCCAGATTTGAGTTCAAACGAATGCTTTGCACATGTGCTACCTCCCTTTTAGGCTCTATAGTTAAATCTGTAGCTATTGCGAGGGGGAAAAAGGTTAAAGCTCTGCAGCACCATTGCTTGCCAACGCAGGCTTAGGCTCTGATGTTAATGAATTAGTTTAATTAAAAAATCATCTTAGTTTGTAGAAATGGTCCAAAGCAAATGTTCAGCTTGCCCTCATATTTTACTGAAGGCCCTGATCTTACACATGCCGTGGAAACTGTTTTGAGCAGCTGGAGGTTGCACATGCCGTGGGACCGTTTCCATCGACCACAACATTTTCTAAACAAAATTCCCTAAGCATGGAAGCATCGAAGAAGACGAGCTCATTTCCAAATCAGGGAGCAACCTCTGGACATCCGATCGGATTTGCATGCATTTGTTAACTTCCTATTGGTTTTTGTTTGCTGAGAAGACCTTGGACACAGCTGCAGAGTAGTATTTGAAGTTTAAAGTGTCGGCCAAACTGTCTGAAACAATAAAACTCGTCAGCTGGTTAGAACAGAAAGTCAAGAAAGGCCCCCTTTGCTGGTATTTGGCTTTTTTGGATACAATTTTTTAGGAATTAACATAAAGGTTATATGTCGCTCAAACACAAATGTGCCGGCAATAAAGAATAAATTGTGCGTCAAAGAACTGAAGTTATGCTATTACTACTACTTTTCTGCCAAGGATACCAGTTCTGTGGGAAGCCCCGCATTGTCTGATATCCCATAAGAAGAAACCAACAAACTGATCTGCAGTACTCCTACTAGCATTTGTTTTATGTTGCTGCCTGTTGCTGTTGCTGAAACTTGAAAGCTAAAGTATTGCTGTCTATTATTTTCAGGGATCTTGCCTTCCTTATTTTCAGGCCACTGGTCCGTTTTTGCTTAATCAGTCATACGGGGAACAGGTTCTTTTTCCCCACAGGATATAAAAATCAGAGTCATCACTTGTCAAAGGAAAAATTAATGCTAGCAAAGTCAACAGAACGATACACTGGTTTTATAATCCTTCTGGGATCAAGTGCCCGGTTTCGCAGATGCATGAGTCACATTCTCGCTTGTCATCGAGGGGCGTTCTCACTTCACAGATGCTAGTAGTACTAGTACATATTTTCTCTGAGTTGACCACATTCCCAGCCTAGTTCCGTCTCGAACCATGAATTCTCATCGCTTATAATCACATTCTCACTTGTCATCGAGGGGCATTCTCACTTCTAGTACATTCTCCATCCCGAAATAAATGTCTCAACTTTAGTAGTATAACTTTATTTCTTTTGCAGGTAAAAAAAATGTATCTGTACCATTTGATCGAACCTATTCGCGTGAAATTTCTTCAAATTCCCTCGACGAGGCGGTCAAAACGGACCCTCAGTTTCTTGGACTCAGATTTGAGTCATTATTGATGGACCGTGATCTTGTGCAGAGTCTGCAGCTGCAGCAGGTGAGCCTCATTAGGGCATGGCCAACGGTTAGCCCCAGGGGTGCTGCTCCACAGGCCAACTAGGCTCGGATGCCATCGTGGCGTAAAAGCGGTCGCCTGCAGACGACAGGTGACTCCTGCAGAAGAGCCGGCTTCCTCGAGAGAAAAGCAAGAAAAGATGGGAAAAAGCAAGAGAGTGCCTGTGAAAAGGATGGGAGAAGTTGGCTCTACCCGCGGACGATGCAGGAAGCGACGCACCCGGCGCTGCAGGACACAACCATGGCCATGGCAGCTCGAGAACAGAAGCACTAGTTCCAGATCTGGAACATGGAGCGGTCGAGGCGGAAATACATGAGGCGACCGTTCCGCCCGAAGTGCTCCTCCGTGTGCCGGCCAGAGAGCGGCGACGATGATGCCGAGCTCGGAAACGTGGCCAAAGCCGGCACCACCAGCATGAGCTCGGTGGCACATCCATGGAGGACACCGTGAGATTGGAAAAGGGCCATGGCCGGCGGCGCGAGCTCAAGGCCGCAGCTACGCATGCCCAATGCCACTCTGCTAGTGCTAGCAGAGGTCGATTGAGTAAAAAAAATCAGGCGTAAAGGTTTATTTCCATTTATTTGGTATGGATTTGAGGAAGATTGGGGAAGAAGATGCGCAGGGGAGGTGAGATGAACGGGAGTAGTTCTGAGGATAGAGATGATGTGGGTCCCAGTGAGGTGTAGCCTCAGGCTGATGCGTTGGGGTATTAAAAATCAAACCAAGTGCCTCACACTTTTTTACCTACGTGGATGGACCATTGTACATGCCCTTACTGCCGCCTATTACCCAACCTAGCTGGCACATTCTACTGTACCCGTTAGTTAGCACCATGATTCAGCCAAAAAAAAGGGCCAAGATTTATTATGCCTTCACTCACGGTCACGGTGGTGTCTCCGTGCGACACTTTTCACCTGCTATGTGTTTTCTTGTAGTTTTGCATTTTAATTGCGGTTAGTACACACCTTAAATGGTCAATCAGCTCAGGACAGAGGACAGTGGCAACCAAACAAGGTAGTAGCACGTTTTCGCTTCGTTTTGAATCTTTAATTTCTCCCTTCCTTTTCTTCGGTTTGGTGTGGTTTATTTATTTGTTAATCATCAATCATTAAGAGCTGAAACTTTTTTGGTTGCCATTATACTAACTAGATGATACCACGCACGTTGTTGCGAGAATATTTCAATGTGATTCTATATACGAAACATGAATATTTTTAGTTTTTGCTTTTTATATTATTACTTCAAATATTAAACTAATAATATATTTGAAGCCAAAAATTAAATGATACCACACACATTGTTGAAGTAATAATATATGGCAACTCCCTCTCTAGGGTAGTGGACCTGGATGATGACACACTTCATCATTTCTAGACTGTCGAGGGATGGCAGTTTTGCCCATTGGTATGGGTACACACGAGTACCCTGTCCAACAATGACGGGCATGGGCAAAACTTGGCAAGATTTGATACTCACAGGTAATGAGTATCCATACCCGTAAAATATATGGGTAAGGTATGGGTATAAAATTATGCCTATGAGTAATCCAATGGATACTCAGGAAAATTAATAAATGAAAATAACTTGTATGACATGTGTGGTCAACATCCAACTCTTATGGCCCAAACTGAAATCCCTTATTCCCTAAACCAGCCATAGCTCATCAGCCTGCAACCACCAGCTCAGCACTCCTCCTACATCCTATGTGACTCATCGTAATAATGAAATCTTGACTCTTCACCGTCAGACTGTATTGCAACCCTCAATCTAGCGATCCCCAATTCCCATCGTTGCCTTTCATTGTGTCGGAACTCCACCAACCGCTGCTCATACTCCCTTGTCGCGCCCAAGAGGCCAGCCACCGAAGGAGGTATCATCGTTGCTAGACCGCTTGGCATCATCAATTGAATTTTTGACTCATTTCTCTATTTTTCAAAATGTAAATGTTATATATTGTACCCACTGAATACCCATTGGGTATAGGATACCCGATGGGTATGGGTATGGGTGTTAATTTGTGGCCATGGGTATTGAAGTGAGTGGGCATAGAAAGTTTCTGTGGGTCTGGGCGGATGGGGGATGTACCCTCCCATACCCTTCCCATTGCCATCCCTTTGCTCTGATGGTATTCATGTTTGTCGGGCATACATTAGGGCGAAATCCATGCTTTGTTAGCCGATCCAGACACCATCGACACATGATGGCGACATATCCTCCTATATTGGTGTTGTCATGGTCCTCACCCATGCCCTTCCTCGAGCACTGGAGGAAACCATAGGCCCAGCTAGCCACGCCATACAGCAACGGCGCCATGGCATCATCCCTGCACGGGAACACCACCTGAGTTGTTCACGGAGTCCCGATGTGGCTGATGGACATGTTGGCCATTTCCCGTCTCACCGGCGAGGCTCAATGGCATCACTTCGTGTCAGTGTTTGTCGCTGCTCAGGACATGAGATTTTCAGGAGCAATGTATGTCGTCGGTCTCGCTTCATAGAGGAATCCTTCATCATGTCTGACCGGATCGTACCACTCAGTTGTCGACTCCTCTAAAAGCATGTATGGGGCTGAGGTGCTACGTTGAACTAGATAATTTTGAAGTTATCGCGCTATGAAGGTGGTTGGCATTGGTCATGCCACGAACTTAATGTTCTACCATCTACTCGTCACTCATGGCTAAAGGCTAGGCAAAGCAAGTTTTTTATGAGAAGTAACCACATATATTTCATTACACGAACGGATTACAAAGAGTGCACACATGGTCACTAGAAGAGCACATATATAGATGTTTTACAATATTGCACCAAAGACTCCGCAAGAAATAAAACAATAATTTCAATTCATCGGAATCTTGTGCCACGCTGAAATGTCACCTGACATTGTCCTCCGTTGCCGAGGCAACGCTGGAGAAAGAGGGGAAGTGTTGTCATACATAGATTTGGAGGAGCACCTTCGCATACGAGGATGCTTTTTGAGCCAATGAACCAAACTGCCATAAGCGACGAGACTAAGGTTTTGTGGCATGTCGACCTGGGTCTTCCCCTTGTCCGTTATATCCCAGTGCCGTCAACTTCATACAGTGTGGTCGAAGAAGAGGCTTGCCACCGTCCACACACCCCCACTACAAGACACCAGGCACAAACGCAACAACCGATCTATGCCACCCGGGAGATTGTCATGCGCCGACCACCAGACACAAATCTCTTGGATCCAGAGACTGGCAAGAAGACAAAGCCACCTGCTTCTCGGCACCGCCCCTTAGAGCACTACTGAGATGGGGAAGAGGAGAAGCGGATTATTTTGCAATGACGTCGCCCCACCATTGATGCAGCACCTCTGAAAAGCAAACTACACACATCCTATCTTCATACCTGAGAGAAAATCGTTAGGGTGTCTACCCTGTTTGGCCGCGGGAATGGCTGATGGAGAGGACGAGGACCCATAGCATCGTCGATGTTGAGAGAAGGCAAGAAAATCTCCTCCCGATCACCTCTCTGGAGCGGTTTCTGAGAGCGTACTGATACATCTCCAACATATCTATAATTTTTTATTATTCCATTCTATTAAAGTATCAATCTTGGATGTTTTATACTCATTTACTAGCAATTTTATATCATTTTTTGGGAGTAACCTATTGACATAGTGCCCAATGCCAGTTGTTGTTTTTTGCTTATTTTTTTACTTCGTAGAATATCAATACCCAATGGAGTCCAAATGCCATGAAACTTTTTGGAGAATTTTTTTTCTGCCCAGAAGACACCCGGGAGGCCTAAGAAGTGCACCAGAGGGAGCTTATGGGGCCCACTAGGCACCAGGGCCACCAGGCGCGCCCTGGTGAGTAGTGGAGCCCACAGGCATCCCCTCCACAGACCTTTGCCTCTATAAATACTCTAAAATCCGACAAACCCTAGGGGAGTCAACAAAACACAATTCCAGCCGCCGCAAGTTCTAGAACCACGAGATCCAATCCAGGGGCCTTTTCCGGCACACTGTAGGAGGGGTCAACGATCACGAAGGGGTTCTTCATCATCACCCTTGCCCCTCTGATGATGCGTGAGTAGTTTATCACAGACCTACCGGTCCGTAGGTAGTAGCTAGATGGCTTCTTCTCTCTTTTTGATCTTCAATACAATGTTCTCCTCAATGTTCTTGGAGATCTATTTGATGTAATGACTTTTTGCGGTGTTTTTGTTGGGATCCGATGAATTGTGAGTTTATGATCAAATCTATCCATGAATGTTATTTGAGTCTTTGCTGAACTCTTTTATGCATGATCTTTATAGCCTTGTATTTCTTCTCTGAAATTTTGGTTTGGTTTGGCCAACTAGATTGATTTTTCTTGCAACGGGAAGAGGTGCTTTGTGATGGGTTCAATCTTGCGGTGCTCAATCTCAGTGACAAAAAGAGACATGACATGCATGTATCGTTGCTATTAAGGATAACAAGATGGGGTCTATTCCTACATGAATAGATCTTGTCTACATCATGTCATCGTTCTTATTGCATTACTCTGTTTTTCCATGAACTTAATACAATAGATGCATGCTGGATAGCGATCGATGTGCGGAGTAATAGTAGTAGATGCAGGCAGGAGTCGGTCTACTAATCTTGGACATGATGCCTATATCCATGATCATTGCCTTGGATATCGTCATAATTATTTGCTTTTCTATTAATTGCCCACGAGTAATTTGTTTACCCACCGTATTCTATTTTCTCAAGAGAAGCCTCTAGTGAAATCTACCGCCCCCGGGTCTATTTCCTATCATATTAAAACCCAAAAATACCCTGCTGCACTTTTTCTTTCTTTATTTTATTTTGTGTTTTTGCTAGATCTATTTATCAAATCTCATAAAATTTAATCTATCTCAATAACGAGGAGGGATTGACAACCCCTCTTACGCGTTGGTTTGCAAGTTTTTGTTGTTTGTGTGCAGGTGTTGTTTCATAGTGTTGCTTGTTTCTCCTACTGGATTGATAACCTTGGTTTCATAACTAAGGGAAATACTTACCTTTGTTGTGCTGCATCATCCTCTTCTCTTCGGGGAATTACCAACGCAGATACAAGCAATCACGGACGAAGCGATAACTACATGTTGTTCATAGGCAAAGCAAGTTCTTTTGTTATGATCACAGCAGGAGTGGTTTCTAAGGGGGTCTCCAATGCCATACATCAAAGTGAACACACCAAACATCCGTGGAAATGTTCGAACGTGTCTGGGGAAGCTGATACGGGGCCGCCATCCAGACCGGTGCACCAAATGTCTGCTCTGGGTCTGGTCACCTTCATTTGACATGCATATGTAGATCGATATCAATTTAGTATATGTATAACTAGATGCAAACATATGCAATCACAACAAAAAAGCATTGAATGTTCATCAAGTTATTATAAAATGATCTCAAAAGATGCCAGTCTGGTTGTTCATGCAAAAGGCGCTAATTTTTGCCTCCCAATCCGGTTGTCCATGCCAAATTCTTCGCTCTTTAGTTGGCCGCCTCAAAGCGTCCATGTGGCGCTTCAACATACTAGCATGATATGCTTGCACAATCTTTGCTGCATCAGGATTCAAGTTTGACATCTTCTTGGTCAATATCTTAACATCAATCTTCCTCTCCCGAAGCTTGATCTTCTTGTCATGCTCCTTCATGAATTTGTCAAACCTCTGGATCTTCTTTTCCTCCTTAACTTTATTGCGCTTTAAACATGCCTCCTCCTTATTCGCCATTATGTCCTCGAACCTCTCTATCATGTTGGTTGCTGCTACCTCTTGAGCATGCGTTGGTTTTCCCTTGAAGAGGAAAGGGTGATGCAGCAAAGTAGCATAAGTATTTCCCTAGGTTTTTGAGAACCAAGGTATCAATCCAGTAGGATACTACACTCAAGTCACCTAGTACCTGCACAAACAAACGAGAACCTCGCAACCAACGCGATAAAGGGGTTTTCAATCTGAGGGAGTCCTGGATTCGGGGGTATCCGGACAGCCGGACTATATCCTTTGGCCGGACTGTTGGACTATGAAGATACAAGATTGAAGACTTCGTCCCGTGTCCGGATGGGACTCTCCTTGGCGTGGAAGGCAAGCTTGGCAGTACGGATATGTAGATCTCCTTCCTTGTAACCGACTCCGTGTAACCCTAGCCCCCTCCGGTGTCTATATAAACCGGAGGGTTTAGTCCGTAGGACGAACAACAACAATCATACCATAATCTAGCTTCTAGGGTTTAGCCTCTTCAATCTCGTGGTAGATCAACTCTTGTACTACTCATATTATCAAGAACAATCGAGCAGGACGTAGGGTATTACCTCCATCAAGAGGGCCCGAACCTGGGTAAACATCGTGTCCCCTGCCTCCTGTTACCATCCGCCTACACGCCCAGTTCGGGACCCCCTGCCCGAGATCCGCCGGTTTTGACACCGACATTGGTGCTTTCATTGAGAGTTCCTCTGTGTCGTCATCGTTAGGCTTGATGGCTCCTTCGATCATTGATAGCGATGCAGTCCAGGGTGAGACTTTTCTCCCCGGACAGATCTTTGTATTCGGCGGCTTCGCACTGCGGGCCAACTCGCTTGGCCATCTGGAGCATATCGAGAGTTACACCCCTGGCCACCAGGTCAGGTTTGGAAGCTTAAACTACACGACCGACATCCGCGGAGACTTGATCTTCGATGGATTTGAGCCCTTGCCGAGTGCGCCGCACGGTCACGATGAGCATGATTTAGCTCCACCATCGGACAGTGTTTGGGAAATCACACCGGCGACCGCTCCGACCCTCAATTCGGAGCCAGTTGCGCCATCCAAGGATGGGTGGATAGACCCCGCCACGGAGGTCGCATCTTCAGCGGCGATCGAGCCAAATACCGACCTTACCCTTCATGGGAGCCGTGACGCCGAACTGCCGGATTCTTCCCCGGCCACGGACTCTGAACCGCCTGCGCCCGTGCCTATCGAATCCGACTGGGCGCGATCATGGAGTTCACCTCCGCGGATATCTTTCAGCACTCGCCCTTTGGCGACATACTGAACTCATTAAAGTCTCTCTCCTTGTCAGGAGAGTCCTGGCCAAACTATGTCCGGCAGGATTGGGATGCGGATGACGAAGAAATTTGCCGCCCACCCACCACCCACTTAGTAGCAACTGTCGACAATTCGACCGACATGCTCGACTTTGACTCCGAAGACATCGACGATATGGACGACGATGCAGGAGACGAACACGAACCACTTCCCACAGGGCACTGGACAGCCACCTCATCATATGATATATATGGTGGACACACCCAAAGAAGGCAGTGGCGACGGGACAGCGGAGGATGACCCCTCCAAGAAGCAACCCAAGCGCCGACGTCAGCGGCGCCGCTCTAAGTCTCGCCAAGGCAAAAGCGGTGATACCGGCACAGGAGATAATAGCACTTCGGACAATGCTGAAGATGACAACAATCCCCTCTAGCAAGATTTAGAGCAGGAGGATGGAGAAGCCAGCCCTCCCGAGAGAGCGGCAGATGGAGAGGCGGAGGATGATAATTACACGCCTCCCTCCAAAGACGAGGCAAGCCTCGACGATGACGAATTTGTCGTGCCTGAGGATCCCGTCGAGTAAGAGCGCTTCAAGCGTCGGTTTATAGCCATGGCAAATAGCCTTAAGAAAAAGCAACAGTAGCTTCTAGCTGATCAAGATTTGCTAGCTGACAGATGGACTGAAGTCCTTGCGGGCGAGGAATATGAACTCGAACGCCCCTCCAAGAGTTACCCAAAGCGCATGTTGCTACCCCGACTAGAGGAGGAAGCATTAAAACCTACATCTCCAGCGTATGACGCGGCTGATCGGCCACCTTGTGGCCACGATAGAGAGGCATTTCAGCCAAAAGCTCAGCCCGCACCCCGACGCCACTCAAATAAAAATGTCAAGGCACGGGGAAACGCACTAGACCTGCGAGACGTATTGGAGGACAAAGCAAAACATGCAAGATCGATCTACGGATCACGAGGGCGCGCCACTACGCGAGACGATAACCGTCACGCCGGATACAGTAAAAGTAAATCCGGCCGGGCCGAACACAGCGGACAAAACTCATTTGAGCTGCGTCGTGATATAGCCTAGTACAGAGGCGCCGCACACCCCCTATGCTTCATAGACGAAGTAATGGATCACCAAATCCCAGAGGGTTTGAAACCCGTAAATATCGAATCATACGATGGCACAACAGATCCTGCGGTATGGATCGAGGACTTCCTCCTGCACATCCACATGGCCCGCGGTGACGATCTACACGCCATCAAATACCTCCCACTCAAACTCAAAGGACCAGCTCGGCATTGGCTCAACAGCCTGCCACCAGAATCCATTGGTTGTTGGGAAGATCTGGAAGCCGCATTCCTCGACAACTTCTAGGGAACTTATGTGCGACCACCAGATGCCGATGACTTGAGCCACATAATTCAGCAACCAGAAGAATCGGCCGGGCAATTCTGGACACGGTTCCTGACAAAGAAAAATCAAATCGTCGACTGTCCGGATGCAGAGGCCCTAGAAGCTTTTAAGCACAACATCCGCGACGAGTTTCTCGCTCGGCACCTTGGCCAGGAAAAGCCGAAATCTATGGCAGCCCTCACGACACTCATGACCCGCTTTTGCGCGGGAGAGGACAGCTGGCTGGCTCGCAGCAATAACATATCAAAGAACCATGGTACTTCAGATACCAAGGATAGCAATGGCAGGTCACGTTGCAACAAACACAAGTGCTACATCAACAACGACAATACCGAGGATACGGCAGTCAATGCAGGATTCAGAGGCTCTAAACCCGGTCAGCGGAAAAAGCCATTCAAAAGAAGCACTCCAGGCCCGTCCAGTCTGGACCGTATACTCGATCGCTCGTGTCAAATACACGACACCCCCGACAAGCCAGCCAACCACACCAACAGGGATTGTTGGGTGTTCAAGCAGGCTGACAAGTTAAATGCCAAAAACAAAGATAAGGGGTTACATAGCGATGACGAGGAGGAGCCCCGGCCGCCGAACACTGGAGGACAGAAGAAGTTCCCCCACAAGTGTGGACGGTGACCATGATATACGCAACCCACATCCCCAAGAGGGAGTGGAAGCGTGCACTAAGGGACGTATATGCGTTGGAGCCAGTCGCTCCAAAGTTCAACCCATGGTCCTCCTATCCGATCACCTTCGACCGCAGGGACCACCCCACTAGTATGCGTCATGGCGGATTCACCGCACTGGTCCTAGACCCAATCATCGACGGATTTCACCTCACTCGAGTCCTTATGGACGGTGGCAGCAGCCTGAACCTGCTTTATTAGGACACAGTGCGCAAAATGGGTATAGACCCCTCAAGGATCAAACCCACAAAAACGACCTTCAAAGGCGTCATATCAGGTGTAGAGGCCCATTGCACAGGCTCAGTCACACTAGAAGTGGTCTTCGGATCCCCGGATAACTTCCGAAGCGAGGAGTTAATCTTCGATATAGTCCCGTTCTGCAGTGGCTATCATGCACTGCTCGGGCGAACTGCATTTGCGAGATTCAATGTGGTACCGCATTATGCATACCTCAAGCTCAAGATGCCAGGACCTCGGGGGGTCATCACAGTCAATGGAAACACAGAGCGCTCTCTCCGCATGGAGGAGCACACTGCGGCCCTCGCAATAGAAGCACAAAGCAGCCTCTTCAGGCAATCCACTGGTTCGGTGATTAAACACCCGAACACCGTTAAGTGAGCCCGGAGTAATCTACAAGAAGACCTCCTGGCACGTTCTGAGCTCGCATAGCAATGCGGCCCCCACCCCAGTCCCAGCCAAACGGCAAAATCCGTGCCACGCGTACATAATTACGCATTGAAAGTACAATGGGCATAGGTGGGGGGGGCACGACTACGACGTGCCCCAAAACGTGGCTCAACCGCACTAGGGGCTTCCCGCCTTGTTATTTTTTCTCTCTTTCAGGACTTTACTCTCTGGAAACCTCGTTTGGCAGTACGATTGTCGGACACACGATACAACAACTAAGGAGGCAGAAAGCTACATCGCACCATGGAACTCCCAGGTGGTCTCTGATAATGAGTGAAATACCTGCTTTAAATACCATTCCTCAGCTTGCCCTTGGATGGGACATGTCAAATAGTCCTACTTTTTGCTTATCGTAGTACTTGTATCATTCTGCTTCGACGCACCTTTTTGAATAAACAATGCATAGCACTAGACTATTACCGCATTCTCTATTCCTTATATATATATATATGTTCATTCATGACATTCAGCACCCGTACACTCTCGTACAGCTAATACGCCAGGGGCTTAAGCGTACCCCATAATACGACGTGAGAAGTCTGAACACTTTCGATAGTGCGGCACCCCGAACTTATAGCATTATATGCATCAGCTCCGAATCATGTCTTGGGTCAATAGTTGGGTTTGCCCGGCTCCCATGTTTTGGTACCTTACGTTCCGCTATATCGGCTAAGGTAGCACTGGGAGAACTACTGCGATTGTGCCCCGGTTCATCTGGGCAAGCACCTCAGTAGAGAAAGCTAAAACTGACTGTCATGATAAGGCGAGAGCTGGTCGCTGTTCGAGAGGTCTCGAGTCCCTAAAGACTTATGCCGCTTAGGGCGAGGAGTCGGCTTTGTCCGGCTTAGGCGTGTATAGTGCCCCGAATTCGGCCTTCCGAATACTAGGGGCTTCGCCAAAATTTAAAATTGTAGACTTCTATGGCTAAGTGAGAGTGATAAAGCATTATAGTCTGATTGCCTTGTTCGTTGCGCTGAGCACCTCCCTCGAAGGACCCAACAATGGGAAAAAGAGTGCTCAGATTTATCCCGAACACCCCAGCACTCGTGGCATGGGGGCAGAAGCCGACGACTGGCCATCTCTCAGATTTGATAAACAGCCGCACAGAAGGTAATATTTTAAATTCAAACAAGCATTGCATAGCGCACATGAACAAGTTTTCATAATACAGGATCACACGAGCAAGTTCATTCAAAAATTACATCCTTCGCACACTCGTCCGCCACAAGACGGGCACCCTTGAGGACACCCTCATAATACATTTCAGGGTGGTGATGCTCCTTGCCCTGCGGTGGCCCCTCCTTCACTAGCTTCTCGGCGTCCATCTTGGCCCAGTGCACCTTCGCATGGGCAAAAGCCCGGCGCGCACCTTCGATGCAGACGGACCACTTTATGACTTCCAGCCATGGGCAGGCATCCACAAGCCACCTCACCAGGCCGAAGTAGCTGTTGGGAAGGGAGTCGCCAGGCCACATTCGGACTATAAGGCCCCTCATGGCCTGTTCGGCCGCCTTGTGCAGCTCGACCAGTTGCTTCAGCTGGTCGCTCACAGGTATCGGGTGTTCGGTCCCAGTATACTGAGACCAGAACAACTTCTCCGTCGAGCTTCCCTCCTTGGCTGGTAGTACTTTGCGGCATCCGACACGCTGCGGAGCAAATCTGCGAATGCTCCTGGAGAGCTCCGGACTCGGGTAAGTAACAAGTAATTTACTTTCGCATGCTTGCTTTGCATAATCAATGTCTTACCCGCCGCTATCTTCCTCATTGCCTCAATTTCCTGGAGGGTCTTTTGGGCTTCAGCCTTGGCATGCTTCGTGCTCTCAAGGGCCGCGGCAAGCTCAGACTCTCGCGTCTTCAAGTAAAGCTCCAAAGTCTCGTGCTTTTTCACGAGAGCCTGGAGCTCTTGTTGCACCTCGCCCACCCGTGCCTCTTGTTTTTCCCGCTAGGTGCGCTCCTTGGCCGCATTGTTTTTGGCCTCGGACAGCACTTCCTTCAGGGTCGCCACTTCGGTCGTGGCCCCTGGCACATCCATGATGATCCTATCATTTTGCAACCACATCTTTATATATATATAGACAAGGTATTACTTACCTTTGTTCTCCTCGAGCTGCCTCTTGGCAAAGCCGAGCTCTTTCTCGGACCGCTCGAGGTTCTGCTTCAGTGCGGCGACCTCCGCAGTCAGTGTGGTAGAGGTCAGCAGCGAAGTCTGGATACGCATATAGACATAATTGTATTAGACTCCTGCAGATATTATTTGATCCTCTATTCAGCTTTTCTTTGTGAACACCAAACAAAGCATCAGGGGCTACTGTCTATGCGGTAATATTTTCCTATATTTTAAACATTTACCTCAAAGCCTGTTAGAAGGCTGGCACATGCTTCAGTCAGTCTGTTCTTGGCGGACTGAACCTTCTTGATCACCGCACTCATAATAGTGCGGTGCTCTTCGTCGATGGAAGCGCCGCGAAGCGCTCCCAGCAGGTTGTCCGTGCCTCTGGATGGACAGAGGTCACCGGCACGGACTGCTTGCCCCTCTTGGAAGGGGGTCGCCTGCCGAAGTTCGGAACCACTGGAGGTTCCGGCGCGGTGTTCGGCTGAGGGCCGAACTTGGAGCCCTGGGGAGTCTTGCTCCCTTTGCGCCTGGAGTCCGGAAGGTCGCCTTGAGGCGCCTCCGGGACTATCTCCCACCGACTCGGTGCCCCTTGAGACAATACCTCGACATTGTCTGTAGGGCATGCAGAGGAGGCGGTTGGAAGTGTATCACTATTCATATCCGACGAGTCCAAGGAACCGTCCGACGAGGATACGTCGATACGGGCTCGGGGCGGACTGCATGATCATATTCGACGTTAGGAGAAGCAGTGCAATAAAAGTATGCTATGAGTTACTCTGGTATCCGAATACTTACGACTTCGCCAGGGGCTTGTCCCTGAGTAACCACTCGTCTTCGCTGTTGGCGGCGGCGGTGGAACAGTCCGGAAGGATAGTTTGTCCCTTCTTGGACCCTTCGGCCTCTCCGGTTGGGGCGGCCTTCCTTTTCCTGTCTCCCCCGGCTGGAGGGGGAGAACCTTCATTTTCCCCCTCCTCGTTTTCACGGGAGGAGTGCGTCTCGGAGTTATCGTACGATGAGTCCGACACCACCTGGCACAAGGAACTCTTTTGGGTTCCCATGGCCTTCTTCTTGATCTTCTCCGGCACCTCATAAGGAGCCGGAGTCCGCATCTCCGTCAGGAGAGCGTCTGCAGGGTCTTCGGGCAGAAGGGCCGGACAGTCAATCTGCACCGATGTCTCCACCCAGTCCTGTCAAAGGCATGGGAGCTCAGACCCCGCACATGGTTAAGCTATGGGAAATAAATACCTTACTAGATGTACAGAACTTACCGGATTCACAGGGCGCTTCGCGCTTAGCCCGCGGTCCTCAGTAAGGGGAGGGGGGACCTCGGCGCCCTTGAACAGCAACTTCCAGACGTCCTTATGCGTCGTGTCGAAGAGCTCATGTAGAGTCTGGTGTTGGGCCAGGTCGAACTCCCATAAGTTGAAAGCCCGTTGTTGACACGGGAGGATCCGGCGGAAGAGCATGACCTGGACTATGTTGACAAGCTTGAGTTTCTTGCCTATCATGTTCCCGGTACACTTCTGGAGTCCGTCCAGCTCCACCGATGAGCCCCAGGACAGGCCCTTCTCCTTCCAGGAAGTGAGCCGCGTGGGGATTCCGGATCGAAACTCGGGGGCCGCTACCTAGTTGGTGTCACGCGGCTCGGTGATGTAGAACCACCCTGATTGCCACCCCTTTATGGTCTCCACGTAGGAGCCCTCGAGCCATGTAAAGTTGGGCATTTTTACCACCATGGCTCCACCACATTCCGCTTGTTGGCCGCCTACTACCTTCGGTTTGACATTGAAGGTCTTCAGCCACAGGCCAAAGTGGGGCCGGATGCGGAGGAAAGCCTCGCATACGACGATGAACGCCGAGATGTTGAGGATGAAATTCGGGGCCAGATCATGGAAGTCCAGCCCATAATAGAACATAAGGCCGCGGACGAATGGATGGAGAGGAAACCCCAGTCCGCGGACGAAGTGGGTGAGGAAAACCACCCTTTCATGAGGTTCTGGGGTAGG
Organism: Triticum aestivum; assembly: GCF_018294505.1. NCBI lineage: Eukaryota > Viridiplantae > Streptophyta > Magnoliopsida > Poales > Poaceae > Triticum > Triticum aestivum. The sequence continues at coordinate 292,285,310 of NC_057806.1, read as the reverse complement.
GATGATCTGCCCCGTGGCTGGCAATCAGTGCGCGATATCCGCAGCTTAGTATCCGGCCCCGCACAACTTTTTGATGTCTCCCTCCGTGACGGAGGAGACCATCCACTTGCCTCCCGCTCCGGACATGTTTGGAGAGGGTTGAGGAGAAGGATGTGGACTTGGGCAATGGAGCTCGAGTGCGCGAGAATGGATGAGCAAGGAGGAAGAAGGCGTGGGTAGAAAAAGGTGAACCCTTATCCCTTTATAAGGGCGGACTAAACTATGCGCCCCCACCAGCCTGGTAAAACTCGCTTATCCCCCAAGCGCCGTAATTGATGGCGCAGTTGGGTTACCCACGTCCGTATTGATGGGAATCCCGTAATAAGGGGACACAATCTCTGCTTCGACAAGACGTGCCAAGGAAACCGCCTCGCGAAACACGCTGAGGTTAGTTGTGAAAAACGATTCGAATGGTGACCTGGCTGTGGTGTGATGTCACACTGCGAATGCGTCGGCAGATTAGATTTGTGGAAAATATTATTCTCTCTACGGTTGTATGTGGAACTTGTTTTGCAGAGCCGGACACGATCCTCGTGTTCAAAATCTTCTATGAAGTATTCGGAGGAGGAACCCGCCTTGCAATGCCGAAGACAATCTGCGCGCCGGACTCATCGTCATTGAAGCCTGGTTCAGGGGCTACTGAGGGAGTCCTGGATTCGGGGGTATCCGGACAGCCGGACTATATCCTTTGGCTGGACTGTTGGACTATGAAGATACAAGATTGAAGACTTCGTCCCGTGTCCGGATGGGACTCTCCTTGGCGTGGAAGGCAAGCTTGGCAGTACGGATATGTAGATCTCCTTCCTTGTAACCGACTCTGTGTAACCCTAGCCCCCTCCGGTGTCTATATAAACTAGAGGGTTTAGTCCGTAGGACGAACAACAACAATCATACCATAGGCTAGCTTCTAGGGTTTAGCCTCTTCGATCTCGTGGTAGATCAACTCTTGTACTACTCATATTATCAAGAACAATCGAGCAGGACGTAGGGTATTACCTCCATCAAGAGGGCCCGAACCTGGGTAAACATCGTGTCCCCTGCCTCCTGGTACCATCTGCCTAGACGCATAGTTCGGGACCCCCTACCCGAGATCCGCCTGTTTTGACACCGACACAATCCCTTCACGGTCACTAACGAAAGTGATATCTGATAGAGATAATAAGATAAATAGTTTTGGTATTTTTGTGGTATAGATTGGAAAATAAATATTGCAAAATAAATAGTAACTAGAATTGTAGATTGGAAACTTATATGATATAGAGTAGACCCGGGGGCCATAGGTTTCACTAGTGGCTTCTCTCAAGATAGCATGTATTATGGTGGGTGAACAAATTACTTTTGAGCAATTGATAGAAAAGCGCATAGTTATGATGATATCTAAGGCAATGATCATGACTATAGGCATCACGTCCGTGTCAAGTAGACCGAAACGATTCTGCATCTACTACTATTATTCCACACATCGACCGCTATCCAGCATGCATCTAGAGTATTAATTTCATAAGAACAGAGTAACACATTAGGCAAGATGACATGATGTAGAGGGATAAACACAAGAAATATGATATAAACTACATCTTCTTATCCTCGATGGCAACAATACAATACGTCTCATTTCCCTTTCTGTCACTGGGATCGAGCACCGCAAGATTGAACCCAAAGCTAAGCACTTCTCCCATTCCAAGAAAGATCAATCTAGTAGGCCAAACTAAACCGATAATTCGAAGAGAGTTGCAAAGATATCAAATCATGCATATAAGAATTCATAGAAGAATCAAATAATATTCATAGATAATCAAGTTCATAAACCCACAATTCATCGGATCTCGACAAACACACCGCAAAAAGAGTTACATCGAATAGATCTCCAAGAAGATCGAGGAGAACTTTGTATTGAGATCCAAAGAGAGAGAAGAAGCCATCTAGCTAATAACTATGGACCCGGAGGTCTGTGGTAAACTACTCACACATCATCGGAGAGGCTATGGTGTTGATGTAAAAGCCCTCCGTGATCGAATCCCCCTCTAGTAAATCGCCAGAAAAGGCCCCAAGATGGGATCTCACGAGTACAGAAGGTTGCGGCAGTGGAAAAGGTGTTTCGTGGCTCTCCCCGAAGGTTTCAGGGTATAAGAGTATATATAGGCGAAAGAAGTAGGTCGGTGGAGCTACGAGGGGCTCACGAGGGTGGGGGCGTGCTTGGCCCCCCTGGGCGTGCCCCCTGCCTCGTGGCTTCCTCGCTGCTTTCTTGACGTCCACTCCAAGTCTCATGGATTGCGTTTGTTCCAAAAACGGTCCTCACGAAGGTTTCATTCCGTTTGATATTCCTTTTCTATGAAACACTGAAATAGGCAAAAAAAACTGCAATTTGGACTGGGCTTTCAATTAATAGGTTAGTCCCAAAAATAATATCAAAAGGTATAATAAAGCCATTAAACATCCAAAACAGATAATATAATAGCATGGAACAATAAAAAAATTATAGATACGTTGGAGACGTATCAAGCATCCCCAAGCTTAATTCCTGCTCGTCCTCGAGTATGTAAATGATAAAAATAGAATTTTTGATGTGGAATGCTCCCTAACATAATTTTCAATGTAATTCTCTTTATTGTGGCATGAATGTTCGGATCAAAAAATTCAAGATGAAAGTTTAATATTGACATAAAAATAGTAATACTTCAAGCATGCTAACCAAGCAATTATGTCTTATCAAAATAACATAGCCAAAGAAAGCTTATCCCTACAAAAATCATATAGTTTGGCCATGCTTCATTTTCGTCACACAAAATGCTCCCATCATGCATAACCCCGATGACAAGCCGAGCAGTTGGTTCATACTTTTTAACGCGCTTCAGCCTTTTCAACCCTTACACAATACATGAGCGCAAGCCATGGATATAGCACTATAGGTGGAATAGCATATGATGATGGGGGTTATGTGAGAAGACAAAAAGGAGAAAGTCTCACATTGACGCGGCTAATCAACGGGTTATGGAGATGCCCATCAATTGATGGCAATACGAGGAGTAGGGATTGCCATGCAAGGGATGCACTAGAGTTATAAGTGTATGAAAGCTCATCAAAAGAAACTAAGTGGGTGTGCATCCAACTTGCTTGCTCACGAAGACCTAGGGCATTTTGAGGAAGCCCATCATTGGAATATACAAGCCAAGTTCTGTAATAAAAAATTCCCACTACTATATGCAACTGACAAAATAAGAAACTCTCTATCATGAAGACCATGGTTCTATTTTGAAGCACAAGTGTGGAAAAAGGATAGTAACATTGTCCCTTCTCTCTTTTTCTCTCATTTTTTGTTTGGGCTTCTTTGGCCTCTCTTTTTTTATTTGGGGTTCTTTGGCCTCTTTTTTTATTTCACTTTCCTCACATGGGACAATGCTCTAGTAATGATGATCATCACACTTTTACTTACTCATAACTCAATGTTACAACTTGATACTAGAACAAAAATATGACTCTATGTAAATGCCTCCGGCGGTGCACCGGGATATGCGATGAATCAAGAGCGACATGTATGAAAGAATTATGAAGGTGGCTTTGCCACAAATAAGATGTCAACTGCATGATCATGCAAAGCAATATGACAATGATGAAGTATGTCATAATAAATGGAACGGTGGAAAGTTGCATGAAAATATATCTCGGAATGGCTATAGAAATGCCATAATAGGTAGGTATGGTGGCTGTGTTGAGGAAGATATAAGGAGGCTTATGTGTGATAGAGCGTATCGTATCACGGGGTTTGGATGCACCGGCGAAGTTTGCACCAACTCTCAAGGTGAGAAAGGTAAGAGTGCGTATGATCCATGGACTCACATTAGTCATAAAGAACTCATATACTTATTGCAAAAGTTTATTAGCCCTCGAAGCAAAGTACTACTACGCATGCCCCCTAGAGGGATAGATTTGTAGGAAAATACCATCGCTCGGCCCCGACCGCCAATCATAAGGAAAGAACTCAAAGAATACCACATGCTTCAAATTTGTCACACAACGTTTACCATACGTGCATGCTACGGGACTTGCGAACTTTAACACAAGTATTTCTCAATTTCACAATTTCCCAACTAGCACGACTCTAACATTACCACCTTTATATCTCAAAACATCTATCAAGAATCATAGTATTCAATGCACTCTATGAAAGTTTTTATCATACCCATCTTGCATGCCTATCATATTAGGACTAGTTTTATAGCCAAAGAAAATTACCATGCTATTCTAAAAGACTCTCAAAATAATATAAGTGAAGCATGAGAGATCAATAAATTTTACAAAATAAAAACCACCACCGTGCTTAAAAAATATAAGTGAACCACTAGAGCAAAATTATCTAGCTCAAAAGATATAAGTGAAGCACATAGAGTATTGTAATAAATTACGATTCATGTGTGTCTGTCCCAAAAGGTGTGTGCAGCAAGGATGATTGTGGTAAACTAAAAAGCAAAGACTCAAATCATACAAGACGCTCCAAGCAAAACACATATCATGTGGTGAATAAAAATATAACTTCAAATAAAGTTACCGATAGACGAAGACGAAAGAGGGGATGCCTTACGGGGCACCCCAAGCTTAGGCTTTTGGTTGTCCTTCAATTTTACCTTGGGGTGCCTTGGTCATACCCAAGCTTATGCTCTTGCCACTCCTTGGTCCAAAATCCTTCAAATCTTTACCTCAAAACTTGAAAACTTCACAACACAAAACTCAACAGAAAATCTCATGAGCTCCGTTAGTATAAGAAACCAAATCACCACTTTAAGGTACTGTAATGAACTCATTCTTTATTTATATTGGTGTTAAACCTACTGTATTCCAACCTCTCTATGGTTCATACCCCCCGATACTAGCCATAGATTCATCAAAATAAGCAAACAACACACGAAAAACAGAATCTGTCAAAAACAGAATAGTCTATAGTAAACTGTAGGTTTCGAAATACTTCTGTAACTCCAACAATTCTACCAAATTAGGACGACCAGGGTAATTTGTATATTAATCTACTGCAGTTGGAATTGGTATGTTATCGCTCTCTGGTAAAAAATGAAAATTATTCTCGTGAGCGCATACTTTCTGGGTTTTTTCAGCAGGATCAAACAACAATCATCCAAAAAAATCCTAAAGGCTTTACTTGGCACAAACACTAATTAAAGCATAAAAACACAATCATAACAGAGGATATATGATTTATTTATTACTAAACAGGAACAAAAAGCAAGGAAAAAAATAAAATTGGGCTGCCTCCCAACAAGCGCTATTGTTTAACGCCCCTAGCTAGGCATAAAAACAAGAATAGATATAGGTATTGTCATCTTTGATATGCAATCCATAAGTGGCTCTCATAATAGATTCATAAGGTAATTTAATTTTCTTCCTAGGAAAGTGTTCCATGCCTTTCCTTAATGAAAATTGGAATCTAATATTTCCTTCTTTCATATCAATAATTACACCAATCGTTCTAAAGAAATGTCTACCAAGAATAATAGGACAAGTCGGAGTGCAATCTATATTAAGAACAATAAAATCTATGGGCACATAATTCCTATTTGCAATAATAAGAACATCATTAATTATTCTCATAGGTTTCTTAATGGTGAAATCCGCAAGATGCAAATTTAAAGAACAATCATCAAATTCACGGAAACCTAGCACATCACACAAAGTTTTTGGAATCGTGGAAACACTAGCACCTAAATCACATAAAGCATAGCATTCATGATCTTTAATCTTAATTTTAATAGTAGGTTCCCATTCATCATAAAGTTTTCTAGGGATAGAAACTTCTAATTCAAGTTTTTCTTCATAAGATTGCATTAAAGCATCAACGATATGTTCAGTGAAAGCTTTGTTTTGATCATAAGCATGAGGAGAATTTAACACGGATTGCAACAAGGAAATACAATCTATCAAAGAGAAATTATCATAATTAAATTCTTTGAAATCCAAAATAGTGGGTTCATTTCTATGTAAATTTTTGACCTCTTCAATCCCACTTTTATCAATTTTTGCATCAAGATCTAAAAACTCTGAATCATTGGGATGCCTTCTAACTAAAGTTGACTCATATCCAGTCCCATCTTTATCAAGATTCATATTGGCAAACAATGACTTAATAGGAGACACATCAATCAATTTTAGATCTTCATCATTATTATCATGAAAACTAGAAGAACACGCTTTTACAAAGCAATATTTTTTAGCACGCATCCTAGCGGTTCTTTCTTTGCACTCATCAATGGAAATTCTCATGGCTTTGAGAGACTCATTGATATCACGCTTAGGTGTCATAGAACTAAGTTTCAAAGAATCAACATCAAGAGAAATTATATCCACATTCCGAGCCAACTCATCAATCTTAAGCAATTTTTCTTCAATCAAAGCATTGAAATTCTTTTGCGAATTCAACATAATGAGTTATGTTTTCTTACATCCGAATAGAAGTTATATTGTTTTGAATCATCCAACATGTTGAGCTTGCCTTTCCCCCTCATGCTAGCCAAATTCTTTGCAGCAAGTAGAGATTCTACTTGTGCTTCCGAATATCCCTAAACCCAGTTTTTCCATGAGAGTCCACCATACCTACCTATGGATTGAGTAAGATCCTTCGAGTAAGTTGTCATCAGTGCAAGCAATAAAAATTGCTCTCTCTAAATATGTATGATCTATTAGTGTGAAGAAAATAAGCTTTATACGAACTTGTGATATGGAAGAAATAAAAGCGACGGACTGCATAATAAAGGTCCTTATCACAAGTGGCAATATAAAGTGACAATCTTTTGCATTAAGATTTTATGCATCCAACCATAAAAGCGCACGACAACCTCGGCTTCCCTCTGCGAAGGGCTTATCTTTTACTTTTTATCTTCTACCCTTATACAAGAGTCATGGTGATAATCACCTTTCCTTTTTACACTTTTTCTCTTGGCAAGTTCTATGTGTTGGAGAGATCCGGATATATATCCACTCGATGTACATTTTCATAGAGTATTATTGTTGACATTACCCTTGAGGTAAAAGGTTTGGAGGTGAAACTATAAGCCCCTATCTTTCTCTGTGTCCGATTGAAACTTTGTATCCATAAGTATCACGTGAGTGTTAGCAATTGTGAAAGATTATATGATAGTTGAGTATGTGGACATGTTGAAAAGCTCTTATTTGACTCTTTCCGATGTTATGATAAATTGCAATTGCTTTAATGACTGAGATAATAGTTTTTTAGTTTTCAATGAAGTTTCTGATTCATACTTTACCTTGTGAACGAATTGTTACTTTAGCATAAGAAATTATATGACAATATATGTTGCTGTTTTAAAGATGATCATGATGCCTTCATGTCCGTATTTTATTTTTATTGACACCTCTATGTCTAATCATGTGGACATATTTATCGATATCGGCTTTCGCTTGAGGACAAGTGAGGTCTAAGCTTGGCGGAGTTGATACGTCCATTTTGCATCATGCTTTTATATTGATATTTATTGCATTATGGGTTGTTATTACACATTATATCACAATACTTATGCCTATTCTCCCTTATTTTACAAGGTTTACATGAAGAGGGAGAATGCCGGCAGCTGGAATTCCGGACTGGAAAAGGAGCAAATATTAGAAACCTATTTTGCACAACCCCAAAAGTCTTGAAACTTCATGGAGCTTATTTTTGGAATATATAAAAAATAATGGGCGAAGAAAGAACCAGAGGGGAGGGCACCAGCCAGCCACAAGGGTGGAGGGCGCGCCCTACCCCCTGGGCGCACCCCCGACCTTTGTGGGCCCCCTGGCAGGCCCCTGGTGCCATCTTTGGCTATATGGTGTCTTTCACCCTCGAAAAAAATCAAGAAGAAGCATTCGGGACGAAGCACCGCCGCCTCGAGGCGGAACCTGGGCAGAACCAATCTAGGGCTCCGGCGGAGCTGTTCTGCCGGGGAAATATCCCTTCGAGAGGGGGAAATTGTCGTCATCATCATCACCATTGATCCTCTCATCGAGGGAGGGTCAATCTCCATCAACATCTTCACCAGCACCATCTCCTCTCAAACCCTAGTTCATCTCTTGTATTCTATCTTAGTCCCAAAACCTCAGATTGGTACCTGCGGGTTGCTAGTAGTGTTGATTACTCCTTGTAGTTGATGCTAGTTGGTTTATCCGTGTGACGCCCCCGATTTAATCGTACACTAATCATACACGCAAACTACGATCAAGATCAGGGACTCACAGGAAGATATCACAACACAACTCTACAAATAAAATAAGTCATACAAGCATCATATTACAAGCCAGGGGCCTCGAGGGCTCGAATACAAGAGCTCGATCATAGACGAGTCAGCGGAAGCAACAATATCTGAGTACAGACATAAGTTAAACAAGTTTGCCTTAAGAAGGCTAGCACAAACTGGGATACAGATCGAAAGAGGCGCAGGCCTCCTGCCTGGGATCCTCCTAAACTACTCCTGATCATCGTCAGCGGGCTGCACGTAGTAGAAGGCACCTCCCGAGTAGTAGTAGTCGTCGTCATCGACGGTGGCGTCTGGCTCCTGAGATCCAACATCTGGTTGCGACAACCAGGTAGAAGGGATAGGGGGGAAAGAAGGAGAAAGCAACCGTGAGTACTCATCCAAAGTACTCGCAAGCAAGGAGCTACACTACATATGCATGGGTATATGTGTAAAGGCCATATTGGTGGACTGAACTGCAGAATGCCAGAATAAGAGGGGGATAGCTAATCCTGTCGAAGACTACGCTTCTGGCAGCCTCCATCTTGCAGCATGTAGAAGAGAGTAGAGTGAAGTCCTCCAAGTAGCATCGCATAGCATAACCCTAACCGATGATCCTCCCCTTGTCGCCCTGTGAGAGAGCAATCACCGGTTGTATCTGGCACTTGGAAGGGTGTGTTTTATTAAGTATCCGGTTCTAGTTGTCATAAGGTCAAGGTACAACTCCAAGTCGTCCTGTTACCGAAGATCACGGCTATTCGAATAGTTTAACTTCCCTGTAGGGTGCACCACATAACCCAACACGCTCGATCCTATTTGGCCGGACACACTTTCCTGGGTCATGCCCGGCCTCGGAAGATCAACACGTCACAGCCCCACCTAGACCAATAGAGAGGTCAGCATGCCGGTCTAAACCTAAGCGCCCACGGGTCTGGGCCCATCACCCTTAGCACACCTGCACGTTGCGTGGGCGGCCGGAAGCAGACCTAGCCTAGCAGGCGTTCCAGTCCAATCCGGCGCACGCCGCTCAGTTGCTGGCGTCACGAAGGCTTCGGCTGATACCACGACGTCGAGTGCCCATAATTGTCCTCGCGTAGATGGTTAGTGCGTATAGGCCAGTAGCAAGACTCAGATCAAATACCAAGATCTCGTTAAACGTGTTATTTTGAAATAACCGTGAACGCCGACTAGGGCCAGGCCCACCTCTCTCCTAGGTGGTCTCAACCTGCCCTGTCACTCCGCCACAAAGTAACAGTCGGGGGCCTTTAGGAACTCAGGCCCACCTTTATCGGGATGGAGCCACCTGCCCCTTCAGCCCCCAACATCGGAATCACTCGCGGGTACTCCTACGACCCGACCCGTCTTTAGTCAGCACATGTATCATATATTATGTATATAAGTATATACCCGTGACCACCTCCCGAGTGATCATGGCCCGATAGTATAGCATGGCAGACGGACAAGAATGTAGGGCCACTGATGGCATACTAGCATCCTATACTAAGCATTAGGATTGCAAGTAAGGTATCAACAGTTTTAGCAACAATGACAAGCTATGCATCAGAATAGGATTAACGGGAAGCAGTAACATGCTACACTACTCTAATGCAAGCAGTATAGAGAAGAGTAGGCAATATCTGGTGATCAAGGGGGGGCTTGCCTGGTTGCTCTGGCAAGAGAGAGTGGTCGTCAACACCGTAGTCATACTGGGTAGCAGCGGCGTCGGTCTCGGTGTCTAGCGGGAGAAGAGGGGGAAGAAACAATAAATATAATGCAAACAAAGGCATGACGATGCATGACATGACAAGGCGTGATGCTAGGAGTGCCTTAACGCGGTACGAGGTGGTACCGGTGAAGGGGGAAAACATCCGGGAAAGTATTCCCGGTGTTTCGCATTTTCGGACAGATGAACCGGAGGGGGAAAGTTGCGTGTTTGCTGTGCTAGGGATGCGTGGCGGACGAACGGGCTGCGTGTTCGGACTCGTCTCGTCGTTCTGAGCAAATTTCATATATAAATTATTTTCATCCGAGTTACGGTTTATTTTATATGATTTTCTAAAGATTTTATTAATTTCTGGAATTTAATTAATTATTTAAATTAATTCGAAATGGATTTATGACATCAGCATGATGTCATGATGGCGTCAGCAGTCAACGGGGGTTGACTGGTCAACCTGACCAGTGGGTCCCGCTGGTCAGTGTCACATTTTAATTAAACAGTTTAATTAAACTAATCAAAATTAATTAGGGGGTGGGCCCCACTGTCATACTAATTAATTAGCTAATTAACAGTAGCTAATTAGGTTAATTAATCATTAGGCTAATTAATCTTAATTGGTTAATTTAATCAGAATTAATTAAGTTAATTAATTAAGTAAGTAATTAATTTTATTATTTATTATTTTATTTATTTTTAATTATTTTTTTATATAAGTCTTTTTTTCATTTCATTTTTTTAAAACGTTCTAGGGATGGTCCCATGTGTCTGTGGCCTAGAGGGGCCAAACGGGCGCGGGCGACGAGCGATGGATGCGGGCGTACCCGAGCGGGCACTCGCCCGCAGGGCAGGACGAGGCCGCCGGGGCAAGAGGCGAGGCCACCGGCGACATGGAAGCATGCCGGGCGGGGCAGTGGGGAGGCGACCGCGGGTGGCGCAGAGCAGCGGGTGGGCGGCGGAGGAGGAGCCGCAACTGCTGCTGCGTGGTGGGGCGGGACGGTGCGGTGCCATGGAGGGTGCGGTCAGCGCCGACGAGCGCGAAGCGCTGGAGGCGAGGACAGTGGCAGGAAAGCGGCGATGCGCATCGATGGAGGCGAGGCGGCTGGCCGTGCCGGGCGAGGCGGGGAGGAAGAGGCCACGGCGGAACGGGCGGCGCGTGCGGCAGGTACAGGCGCGACCGGGATGGCCCTAGGTCACGGTGAGCACGGTGGGCGCAGGGAGGGGGAGGGAGCAAGGCTCATGGCGGGGTGCAGGGTTCGTGGCAGCGGGGGTCGGGGTGGTGGTCGGAGACGATGGCGTCGACGTAGACGAGGCAGACTGGCGAGGGAGCGCTCCGGGGAGGCCATCCGGCGAGGAGCTTCGGCGGCGGCGACGTTCGGTCGCGAGGCGGCGGTTGGCGCTGCGAGCCCCGATCCGATCTGGATCGGGGGGGAGGGGGCGCGTCGTGGGGAGGGGAGTGGGGGAGTGATTGGGTTAGGTTACGGGAGGGAGAGGATAAGGGGTAGTGTGGGGAGTGGCCGGCTGGGCCAGTCGGCTGGGCCTTTGCCCAGTTGGGCTGGCTAGCTGGGCCACAGATGGCCCAGTGGGGGGGGGACGGTGTGCCCCTTTTTTTGTTAGATTTGTCTCTTCCTTTTATTTATTTCTTTTTCTGTTTTATTTCACTTTAATATAATTAGACATTTTCTAGAAGGGTGTTTGTTGCACTATAATTACCTAGGCATTTAACTGCACACTCCGAACATTTTAGTTTAATATTTTGAAAACTTCTATCATTTATCTTGAATTTGAATTTTTAATTCGAATTGGTTTCGAACTAACACAAGATTAGCAATAGTAACCATCGTGACGTGGCATCATTAACAGAGGTTTACTGTAGCTCAAATACCCGGGCGTCACAATTCTCCTCCACTACAAGAAATCTTGTCCCGAGATTTAAGAGGGGAGTAAGGGGGAAAGATCTGGTTACGAAATTCTAACGAGTCTTCTCGGTCTTGCTTTCTCTTCTCGAAATGGTCGATCCATTACGTTGATGTTTTCATTTCTCCGCTTCAGGTCATCATGGTGAAGTCGTCCTTTTCTTCGGGAACTCCAACGTACTTACGAATAGGTAAGGGGCAACTTGGCTACGACAGAATGCTTATGAGGGAAACAATCTAGGGATAACCCATGAATGAACATAAGATTTTCTCTCGAGTTGAACATATAAAATACATCAAGAGTAAGGTACGAAGGTACCATGAGAAGTTTCAAACGGATAGGCAATCGTTCGATGTCTGAAACAACACGCGAAAGGGGTCCAGAGAAACGAGATTGAGTATTGCGTCTGTTACCATAATAGATCAGTAGGACGGTGGTCCGTGAATTACATACAAGGCCACACACGAGGAATAACTTTAGGAACAGGGGGTGTACAGGAGAGTCAGGTTTCGATCCTGTGGAACTGTGGGTTATGGGCCCACCATGTGGGTTAAAGTAGGAAGGGCAGTGACATCCTGCAAGATCATGTAAGCAAGGCATGTCAGAGGATAGCCTGTCAGCTATGTCGGCAACAACATCGATACCAAGGGCGAGGGACGAAGAGAACCATTTTCCTGCTCGTTGAACGAGGTGGGCCAATAGGCAAGGTTCTCGTCCATCGGTGGCTACCGAAATGTCATCAACAATAGTAACAGGGTCTTGCTGACCGAATTGTACACCGAGGTGTTTACATAAGCAGGAGAATATTACCGCTTAGATCATATAGATCACAAGACGCGTTAAACCAACCAATGGAAAGGCAAATATGATTATCAGATTAAACAGAACAATGGAAAGGAAAATGGGTTTAAACACATATTTCAAAGGTATATCCTTCCCAAGGACAAGTAGAGCATGATATCCATGACAGGATATAATGTAGAAAACTCTTTAGGTACGGGAGAGAATTTTCATGACATTACCCATACAATGGTGTTTGGATAATTGAGAAAGTAACATTTAGCATTAGGCTTCAAATGTTCTTGTTGAAAATCAGAGTACCACAGACATGCTTCGAGATAGCATTGCATGGTCTTCAATCAAAGGTCAGACTCTGGATACACCAAGGGATTCATCATTAAGCCAAGGAGAGGATGAGGAGGTGGCTGATGGACTCAGCGATAATACAACGAGGTATCCAAAAAGATGGATTTCCACAATTATGTGAACAAGGAGATAACATTTGTCGGATCAAATGATATAATGATGTATGCTCAAGGAAAAAAACATACACAATTAAACATTAGTGGAAAAGGGTGCCCAAAGTAGGGCCTTAGGTAGCATGATCAAATGTTAGAATGGTGATTCAGTGATCAATAGTCCAAGAATGAACGTTCGACCATTAACTTCAAAGCAATAGGGTTGCTAGAAGGGCAGAATCCAAACAGCACCGTTCACCTGTTGGTATCCCGGTTAGATCCAACACGGGGACCAAGAAAGAATGGTGATGGTGATAAGTATTACCTGTATCAAGAATTCTTAGGAGGTGGTGAAATTCTCACAACATTCTTGACATAAAATATGGTAATACTCCAAGGTATCGAAGAATAATTGCTGGATAGCACGGGTCTCCAGGTATAACACAAAACACGAACAAGTTTGTGTTGGAGGGAAAGCAATAATGTTGTCGGTGATAACACAAATCATCGAGGGACAAGGATGGTTACCTGTCATCATCCATTTGGTTGATATTCTGGAAGGAATCAAAATGTTGTTTGATGACCACGACAAATTTAGTCGAGAGGCTCCACGAAGATGTAATCGATCGGCAATGACATCAAGTGAAAGGAATGATGAAGCGAATGGTTATTGGAACCATGGGTATGACACAAACTCGAAATCAAGTTTGCTGTTCAGGGAGAAATGATATGATGAGGAAAATCGACGTAAGCTTAGCTCATCGTCGAGAATTGTGCTCCGTGAAGAAGGACCAGGTAGCACAGTTAAAATTTAGCACAATGATGATATAGCCGACCAGGCTAGGAATGACTTAAATGTTTATTAACTCGTAAGCAACAACATTTACTTAAGAGTTATTGAATCAGAGTGCGGACTCGATTCACTATTCAGTGTTCTCGGTTGACGACAACCCAGAACCTAGGAACAATTGGATCCGGCGAGTGATAATAGTTTATGAAGAACCCATAAGAAGTTATGATGTCCCATGATATTCCCGAGATACCAAGGTGTAATACTCGACGGTAGATCAAAGTAAAGGTTGGACTGGTGTATTGGTCCACACAAGACAAGTGCTTAAACTTGCCCAAGAAATGGGATCAAAGAAGAACATATGGTCGGAACCACGATTGCCAGGATCAATTCACAGATACCAAATGATATTATATCAACGTGGATAGTTATTATTACTAGAAGCTTCCATGATAGGATATACATCGTGTCCATGGGCATGAACACAAGTTCAAGGTCGACTCCCACTTCTTCAATGCATAACCTTTCATTCACTGCTCTAGATAAAAATGATTTCAATGTCAAAACCTACCTGGTGAATTACCAGAGGAGTATGACCCGTGAAAGCTTTTGGGTTCACACAGATTAAGAAAGGCATAGGTTCAACCCGTTAGGGTATCGTGGAAACATATACCACACGCTTCAATCGTAAATATCACCAGCTCGAAAATAGAGGATACAATTTACCAAAAGCATTATGTATCAGAGGAAAGGATCACGAGGTTATTGAATAAGGAGGACACTGTCAAATAATAATCCAATAAAGGATCTGACGGTCCATAGCAGAGCTGATGTGAGCATCGGCACACAATCAGTTGAAGAAAGGATGCAAGGAGATCAGATTATAGAAACAACTGACTAACTCAAAGCTCAAATGCAAAAGAATTATGATTTCTGATCAAGGGATCAAAAGCAAACGCTCTGATTAAGGATGGATAAGTTGCGTAGACTTAAGGGTACAATCGGTGGCAATCCGATTGGTCGAGAACAAGCTCATGTTCAAAAATAACGTCTGAGCCAGAAAGATAATTTAAAAGGATCAACTGATGATTGCGTGCATTCGCACCAATGTTGAATCAAAGGGATCAAAATGACGGTGCCTAAGGATACTAACGAATATTGCCAGACATATGGAAAGCATCCATCATGCAAGCAGACAAGTATTGCAGAGCAATAAGCTACTAAGGATTTTTGGAGTATCAAATAGTATTTTGATGACCATTGTGAAACACATGAACAACTGGGGATGAGCGGATACTCGATAAGGGCGAGATATTATCCGTAGGGGTATTCAGGTGGCAAGGAACTGCAAGGCAGTAGGCACAAAATATTCTCGGAACAATACAGAGAATTTTCGGTGTATCTTGTAATAACAAGATCAATGGGATTTGAAAGGGAAAGTGGATGTAGTTATCCATAATGATATAACAGTGGTAGGGAATTTGCAAAGGCGATGGGCACAAAGTCTTGAAAGAGTAGCAGAGAGTAACTACGAAATCTTCTGGTGCAGCAGGCGATCATCTGGCCTGAATGGGGCTCTCCGGGTGGAAGTATTTTCGAGAACCTAAAGTTAGATTTTAGCAAAATTATTTAACCCGAATAGAAGAGAGATCAGAGTAAGGATCGAGGAGTAAAATATCCTAATACCACCCAGATGGTGACGTGGGACCATGGGCCGCACAGCCATGTTAGAAAAACAGTTTTCATCGACTAGACTCAACTTCGGCCAAGGAGTTGGAAAGGGGATTCCTACAGGCAGTCAGCTTTGATACCAACTTGTGACGCCCCCGATTTAATCGTACACTAATCATACACGCAAACGTGTACGATCAAGATCAGGGACTCACGGGAAGATATCACAACACAACTCTACAAATAAAATAAGTCATACAAGCATCATATTACAAGCCAGGGGCCTCGAGGGCTCGAATACAAGAGCTCGATCATAGACGAGTCAGCGGAAGCAACAATATCTGAGTACAGACATAAGTTAAACAAGTTTGCCTTAAGAAGGCTAGCACAAACTGGGATACAGATCGAAAGAGGCGCAGGCCTCCTGCCTGGGATCCTCCTAAACTACTCCTGATCATCGTCAGCGGGCTGCACGTAGTAGAAGGCACCTCCCGAGTAGTAGTAGTCGTCGTCGTCGACGGTGGCGTCTGGCTCCTGAGATCCAACATCTGGTTGCGACAACCAGGTAGAAGGGATAGGGGGGAAAGAAGGAGAAAGCAACCGTGAGTACTCATCCAAAGTACTCGCAAGCAAGGAGCTACACTACATATGCATGGGTATATGTGTAAAGGCCATATTGGTGGACTGAACTGCAGAATGCCAGAATAAGAGGGGGATAGCTAATCCTGTCGAAGACTACGCTTCTGGCAGCCTCCATCTTGCAGCATGTAGAAGAGAGTAGAGTGAAGTCCTCCAAGTAGCATCGCATAGCATAACCCTAACCGATGATCCTCCCCTTGTCGCCCTGTGAGAGAGCAATCACCGGTTGTATCTGGCACTTGGAAGGGTGTGTTTTATTAAGTATCCGGTTCTAGTTGTCATAAGGTCAAGGTACAACTCCAAGTCGTCCTGTTACCGAAGATCACGGCTATTCGAATAGTTTAACTTCCCTGTAGGGTGCACCACATAACCCAACACGCTCGATCCCATTTGGCCGGACACACTTTCCTGGGTCATGCCCGGCCTCGGAAGATCAACACGTCACAGCCCCACCTAGACCAATAGAGAGGTCAGCATGCCGGTCTAAACCTAAGCGCCCACGGGTCTGGGCCCATCACCCTTAGCACACCTGCATGTTGCGTGGGCGGCCGGAAGCAGACCTAGCCTAGCAGGTGTTCCAGTCCAATCCGGCGCGCCCCGCTCAGTTGCTGACGTCACGAAAGGCTTCGGCTGATACCACGACGTCGAGTGCCCATAACTGTCCCCGCATAGATGGTTAGTGCGTATAGGCCAGTAGCCAGACTCAGATCAAATACCAAGATCTCGTTAAACGTGTTATTTTGAAATAACCGCGAACGCCGACCAGGGCCAGGCCCACTGTCGGTGTCAAAACCGGCGGATCTCGGGTAGGGGGTCCCGAACTGTGCGTCTAGGCCGGATGGTAACAGGAGGCAGGGAACACGATGTTTTACCCAGGTTCGGGCCCTCTTGATGGAGGTAAAACCCTACGTCCTGCTTGATTAATATTGATGATATGGGTAGTACAAGAGTAGATCTACCACGAGATCAAGGAGGCTAAACCCTAGAAGCTAGCCTACAGTATGATTGTTGTATATGTTGTATATCTATTGACTAGCCTGGCCTCGGTTTATATAATGCACCGGAGGCCTAGGATAACAAGAGTCCTAGCCGAATACGCCGGTGGGGAGAAGTCCTTGTCTTGATCGCCAAGTCTTGTGGAATCTTCCTTGTATGCGGCAGCCGTCCGAACTAGCCCATGAGTATACGGCCACGGGGGTCCTCGGCCCAATCTAATAGATCGGGAGACGACGTGGTGAGTACCCCCTAGTCCAGGACACCGTCAGTATCCCCCTGAACCGGTCTTCAAGTTAGGGACGCTCCTCGATTCTTCCGAACTGTTCTTCATCTTCGGTTGCCGGTCTTGAAAACTGGTTCAACAAATCTTCTTTATCTTCGATCTTGAGGATCGCCGAAATGCATTCGACGAGTTTACACGTCGGGTATCCGAGGAGCCCCTTTAAGTTTCCGGCCTTTATCAATGCCTTGTTTATTTTTATGCCACACCTCGGGTTTGAAGTTGTTCCCGGGAGGCAGGGTCCTCTTGCGTCCGAGCTCCAACGCCGGACTGCATTCAAGGTATCTTTTGCAGCCGAGCACCAACACCGGACTGCTTCCCAGCTCTAGTGCCAGAATTTATCCGAGCTCCAATGCCGGACTATGTATCCGAGCTCCAACGCCGGACTGTATATCCGAGCTCCAACGCCGAAATATATCCGAGCTCCAACGCCGAACTGTGTCCAGGCTCCAATGCCGGACTATATCCGAGGTGTCATATCACCTTGGTTCAAAAAAGTTGAAGGAGTTTAGCCGAGCTTAATGCCGGAAATGCCCTCTATGGAGCTAGCCACTAGCGCCCGAGCTTTATGCCGAACTGCTTCCGAGGTGGTGCACCACCCCGACTATGGGCCGATTTTTTGTCAATATTTTTATTGGTGCAATTTATTCTCTGCCGAGATATATAGTCAGTAGCCCTCAAGGTGTGTATCGGTCTAAAACCCGAGATGCACATGAAGGATGACATAAGACCGCTGATCCCAGTAGCCGCTGAGACTCAGGTTGATTTACAAAATCGGCCTGAGGATCAAGTCCTAGCTCGGCAGAATACTTTGGGACACAAAAGCGGCGTGCTCAATCCTCAACACTCAGGTTGTGTGCGGCCGACCAACCTGAGGATCAAAATCTCCTCGAAAACTATATTGCACATAAAATTTTCTGCATTGGACAAGCAATGCAGTAGCCCCCAAGACACTGGTCGGGTGGCAACACTAGATCAGGGGATCGATGTGCCCCTTTAATATTTGTAAATAATAAGCCCAAAGCCCAGTAGCCCCCGAGCCTTAATGCGGGCACGGGTGGCCGAATTAAGGATCAATATCCATAGTAAAATCACAAATTATGTGTAATGACTCTATGTATCCAAGTACTTTACGTCATTAATGCTCGGATCCGCATTGTACAAAACTTTGTTGACCGACCATCGGCTTCCACCTCCTTGGCCAGTAGCCGAGGAGTGTTTGTCCTACTTTATAAAGCCTTTATGAGGGCAAAGATTTACGACAAACAAGGCAATTTGGCCACACGGTTTTATAAACAAAGGTACGCAGAGAGATATGTTATATTACTGTTTAACAGAAGAAATGTATTCCAAAGAAAATAGTCCCGCTATCGGTTCCTTTCTTTGGGTTGTCATGCTAAGCATGATCATGAAACCTCAGCTCGAATGTAAGAGCAAAATATCGAGGATTTAGTTTGGGAGGCCAGTTAATAGCCCCGGGTAGTGTTCGGCGATAGTCGAGGTCAAGCCGTAAACACTTCAGCCAATGTTATGAATGGCCTGTCATAGTCATCGGATCGCTGACCAGTTTACGCTTATTGTGACAGTCAGTTTTCGGCTTTCTCCACTAAGGTGCTTAACCATGTGAGCTGGAAGCACAATCGCAGTGGTTCTCCCTTTGCACGCCTAGCCGAACAAAACGGAACGTAGGAAGCAAGTGCACGAGCCGGGCAATGTTTTTGCCGAATCCCTAAAGGTGTCCGGCGTTGCACTGTGAGACTAATGCTGGAAAAACACAAATAGTTTAAAAGTGCCAAAAAGCTTGGAAAACCAAGAAACGTTAGTAAAAACATGACGTCCGAACAAGATCAAGTGTTCGGTGCCAATCCGAAAATTGGTCTTAGAAAAAAGAAGTGCTTCTGTTGTCCTTTAACATGACACATCCTATCTCAAGACTTCGAGCGGGTCAGCCTACGGCTTCAACCTCCTATCCCGAGGGCGGAGTACTTCTCATTAGGCCAGTTTAGCAAACTAAACTCTAGCGGCTTTGAGAGAGAAATTAGGCTCCCCGGCTAGTGACCGCACACTCGCGTCGAAAAAAGGAGTGATAAATAATAATAATAGAACTTTGCAACAACTAAGAAGAAGAACACTTATTATAAAACGGCTCAAATAAACTTAAGAGCCCCCAAGTGACTTGGGTAGAAGAATGATTGCATGTACCGAAGTACTTATATCATATCTATGTTCAACCGAACTTTAAACGCGTCTTAACCGACCGTTGGCTTCTCCCGCTTCGGTTAAGGACCGAAAAGTGTTATGTACTCCATCGGTCGAGAATATCGACGGTGTTTCCAATAACCAGGCAATCAGGCCATAAGGCTGTAACAGACAAAGGGCGCTCAGGGAACTTATGCTATATTACTGCGAAGAGTAAGAAGCATCTTCGAAGAAAATAGTACCCCCACCGATACCTTTCTTCGGTGCTCATTGTTATTATGAGACTTGTGCAATAGATTTTTTGTACTCATGAGTTCCGTTGTGTGCCGGCCATCATTGAATAACTATAAGAGCGCTAGCTTTCGGCTTCACCCAGTCTGAGGTCCGGCTCGGGTGACCCGATCGTGACAATCGCAGAGGTGCTCCCTTTACTCCCTAGCCGAACAATCGGGAACGTAGGGGTAAACACAGGAGCGAGGCAACCCAGCTTGCAAATCGCTTAAGTCAATGTGGTGCATATTGTGGCGTAATACACGAACAAGGAACGAAGCCGTACAAGTATAATCATATGCAACAGGAAAAGTTTCATAAAGGAAGCCCCCAAGTAAACGGGGTATTTGAATTTATGCGTCACAAACAAAGTTTGGACAAGGAAATTTTTTAGAAGCAACTTTTTTCTAAAAAAGTATAATGCTTGGTTGAACCGAACGCAAGTTAGAAATTAAAGCTTTGAGCATGAAAGCGACTTAGCTGGTTAATGTGTTCGGTATTGATGACGCGGTCTGAGCTTGATGCGGGGCAAGGTTCCATCCCTCAAGCCGGTCCCAAGGTGGCGTAGCGGAGAGCTTGACACGCCGAAGTGGTGAAATAGCACGATCAATGCAGACCGGCAGAGTGACGCCGAAGTCCCCGGATCATTTTCCTGTGCACAAAAAATAGTGCAAACCGGAGATAATAGTAATAATGATAATTAAAAAAATCGTTGCATAATAAATAATTTATGCAAAGTGAGTAATAAAAGAAATATGGCCTGGCGCCGAAGTCAAGTCGATGCAGGGCGTCGGCGTGATGCGGTAAAGGCGTGGCAAAGCCTGAATTCGCAGGTCAGTCCGAGCTCTGAGTGCGGCGTTCGCCGGACTATGTACGGAAACTGACCGAACCACCATGCGACTGTCGTTAATGCAGCCACCATTTGATAGACCTGTGTACATATGACGGACAAACCAGAGTAATAATTCCTTGGGAAAAATGAACCCAAACAAGCAAAAAATACTGGGATTAATAGCACCTGGTTTATTTGTTGTAGCAATCCGAAGGAAGGTGATTCCTAAAATTGGGACCCGCTCCGTACACCCATTGCCTGATGGGTGATAAAACGACGGCATGGCAATGCTGGTAAAGGTTGACTCGCTGAGGCAAAGCCCTCGGCCCAGCTAATGTGACGGAGCTGGTCGGCTAGTGACGCCGAAGTGTCCGGAGTAGGTTGATGCAGAGATGGCGAAGCCCCCGATCCAGCCTCGATGTCGAAGCCTCGATGTCAGCCGATGAGTCTAAGTAGGTCGGCATGATGGACACCAGCTTGAAGAAGCAATAGTGCGGCCCTGTCGATGCAGGTCGTGACGTGGTCGATGTCGGCTTGATGAAGCGACCGTGCGGCGATGCCGGTATGCCCGCTCCGTGTAATCCGTGGGGCGGCGATGTTGGTGATGATTTATCCTTCGCGATGCCGGGCTCTTGTTCGGCCTGCCGAGATGATGATCCAAAGAAGTTGAGCCCGGCTCAACAAAGTGACGCCGTGTCTAGCGCAGGTCGGCAGCCGTGGAGTAATATTGCCGGACTGGTTTGACACCAGCATGATGTTGAAGATCATGTTCAAAAGATCTTACAGTTAGTGGGATGTGTTCGGAAACAAAAGACAATACCCCATACAAAACTTCCTTCAAAAGGGATGTCCGAAATCCTATTCATAAAAAAGATGAATTCGGGTCGGATTCGTTTTCGCGCAGAAAACAGATCCAAAAAGTGATGCACTAATCGGAAGGTTCCCGGAGTTTGGACGGTCGGATCGAGCCGAAATTTGGAGAGGTGGTAGATATAGAAATACCGCAGCCGATCAACGGTTGGATCTTCCAAAGGACGTCCGAGCTAGAAGCTGGAGACCACGCCCTAAACTCATCCAAATTCCCGTCCAGATTTGATAGGGCTCCGGTATATCGTGGATTGCCAGAGATTCCTCCATCGGAACTCGACGAAATTTTCCAGGGTTGTTGCAGACTCAATTCCGCACAATTCCACCAAAGCGATCGTCAAAGCGATACTTGAGGAGGTGGTGGTGGCAGATACGAGTTCGCTGTCCAGAAAAACAGCACGGTCGCTTGAGGGCAATGTTGACATTGAGCCCCCGAGCTCCATAGATGATTTCTCCGTGATCTTGATAGAGATCGGAGTTGATGTTTGATGAAGGCCCTCGTCCGGACATGGTGATCCGAACACGGGGCGCAATTTTTGGTCGAACCAAGGTGACCAGTCGAGCTGGTGACGAAGATGCCGAAGTCACAGTTGATCTGCATGCGCGCCATCTATCCTTTTGTCGATCACACAGCGGAACTCTCAATGAAAGCACCAATGTCGGTGTCAAAACCGGCGGATCTCGGGTAGGGGTCCCGAACTGTGCGTCTAGGCCGGATGGTAACAGGAGGCAGGGAACACGATGTTTTACCCAGGTTCGGGCCCTCTTGATGGAGGTAAAACCCTACATCCTACTTGATTAATATTGATGATATGGGTAGTACAAGAGTAGATCTACCACGAGATCAAGGAGGCTAAACCCTATAAGCTAGCCTACGGTATGATTGTTGTATATGTTGTATATCTATCGACTAGCCTGGCCTCGGTTTATATAATGCACCGGAGGCCTAGGATAACAAGAGTCCTAGCCGAATACGCCGGTGGGGAGAAGTCCTTGTCTTGGTCGCCAACTCTTGTGGAATTTTCCTTGTATGCGGCAGCCGTCCGAACTGGCCCATGAGTATACGGCCACGGGGGTCCTCGGTCCAATCTAATAGATCGGGAGACGACGTGGTGAGTACCCCCTAGTCCAGGACACCGTCACCCACCTCTCTCCTAGGTGGTCTCAACCTGCCCTGTCGCTCCGCCACAAAGTAACAGTCGGGGGCCTTCGGGAACTCAGGCCCACCTCTATCGGGATGGAGCCACCTGCCCCTTCAGCCCCCAACATCGGAATCACTCGCGGGTACTCCTACGAGCCGACCCGTCTTTAGTCACCACATGTACCATATATTATGTATATAAGTATATACCCGTGACCACCTCCTGAGTAATCACGACCCGATAGTATAGCATGGCAGACGAACAAGAATGTAGGGCCACTGATGGCATACTAGCATCCTATACTAAGCATTAGGATTGCAAGTAAGGTATCAACAGTTGTAGCAACAATGACAGGCTATGCATCAGAATAGGATTAACGGGAAGCAGTAACATGCTACACTACTCTAATGCAAGCAGTATAGAGAAGAGTAGGTGATATCTGGTGATCAAGGGGGGGCTTGCCTGGTTGCTCTGTCAAGAGAGAGTGGTCATCAACATCGTAGTCGTACCGGGTAGCAGCGGCGTCGGTCTCGGTGTCTAGCGAGAGAAGAAGGGGAAGAAACAATAAATATAATGCAAACAAAGGCATGACGATGCATGACATGACAAGGCGTGATGCTAGGAGTGCCCTAACGCGGTACGAGGTGGTACCGGTGAAGGGGGAAAACATCCGGGAACGTATTCCCGGTGTTTCGTGTTTTCGGACAGATGAACCGGAGGGGAAAGTTGTGTGTTTGCTATGCTAGGGATGCGTGGCGGACGAACGGGCTACGTGTCCGGACTCGTCTCGTCGTTCTGAGCAACTTTCATATATAAATTATTTTCATTCAAGTTACAGTTTATTTTATATGATTTTCTAAAGATTTTATTAATTTCTGGAATTTAATTAATTATTTAAATTAATTTGAAATGGGTTTATGACATCAGCATGATTTCATGCTGACGTCACCAGTCAACGGGGTTGACTGGTCAACCAGACCAGTGGGTCCCACTGGTCAGTGCCACATTTTAATTAAACAGTTTAATTAAACTAATCAAAATTAATTAGGGTGTGGGCCCCACTGCCATACTAATTAATTAGCTAATTAACAGTAGTTAATTAGGTTAATTAATCATTAGGTTAATTAATCTTAATTGGTTAATTTAATCAGAATTAATTTAGTTAATTAATTAGTTAGTTAATTAATTAAGTAATTAATTTTATTATTTATTATTTTATTTATTTTTAATTTTTTTATAAATCTTTTTTTCATTTCATTTTTTTAAAAACGTTCTAGGGATGGTCCCATGTGTCTGTGGCCCAGAGGGGCCAAACGGGCGCGGGCGACGGGCGATGGATGCGGGCGTCCCCGAACGAGCACTCGCCCGCAGGGCAGGATGAGGCCGCCGGGGCAAGAGGCGAGGCCACCGGCGACAAGGAAGCATGCCGGGCGGGGCAGTGGGGAGGCGGCCGCGGGTGGCGTAGAGCAACAGGTGGGCGGCGGAGGAGCCGCAGCTGCTGCTGCGTGGTGGGGCGGGACGGTGCGGTGCCATGGAGGGTGCGGTCAGCGCCGATGAGCGCGAAGCGCTGGAGGCAAGGACAGTGGCAGGGAAGCGGCGACGCGCATCGATGGAGGCGAGGCGGCTGGCCGTGCCGGGCGAGGCGGGGAGGAAGATGCCACGGCGGAACGGGCGGCGCGTGCGGCAGGTACAGGCGCGACCGGGATGGCCCCAGGTCGCGGTGAGCGCGGTGGGCGCAGGGAGAGGAAGGGAGCAAGGCTCACGGCGGGGTGCAGGGTTCGTGGCAATGGGGGTCGGGGTGGTGGTCGGAGACGATGGCGTCGACGTAGACGAGGCAGACCGGCGAGGGAGCGCTCCGAGGAGGCCATCCGGCGAGGAGCTTCGGCGGCGGCGACGTTCGGTCGCGAGGCGGCGGTTGGCGCCGCGAGCCCCGATCTGATCTGGATTGGGGGGGAGGGGCGCGTCGTGAGGAGGGGAGTGGGGGAGTGATTGGGTTAGGTTACGGGAGGGAGAGGATAAGGGGTAGTGTGGGGAGTGGCCGGCTGGGCCAGTCGGCCGGGCCTTTGCCCAGTTGGGCTAGCTAGCTGGGCCACATATGGCCTAGTGGGGGGAGGGTCTGCCCCTTTTTTTTGGTTAGATTTGTCTTTTCCTTTTATTTATTTCCTTTTCTGTTTTATTTCACTTTAATATAATTTGACATGTTATAAAAGGGTGTTTGTTGCACTATAATTACCTAGGCATTTAACTGCACACTCCGAACATTTTAGTTTAATATTTTGAAAACTTCTATCGTTTATCTTGAATTTGAATTTTTAATTCGAATCGGTTTCGAACTAACACGAGATGAGCAACAGTAACCATCGTGATGTGGCATCATTAGCAGAGGTTTACTGTAGCTCAAATACCCGGGCGTCACAATCCGGTGGAAGATTATATTTTCAGATCCTTAATGATAATCAATACTCCTATGATTATGATTATGAATATGCTTTGTGAGTAGTTACGTTTGTTCCTGAGGACATGGGAGAAGTCTTGTTATAAGTAATCATGTGAATTTGGTATTCATTCGATATTTTGATGAGATGTATGGTGTCTTTCCTCTAGTGGTGTTATGTGAAAGTCGACTACATGATACTTCACCATTGTTTGGGCCTAGAGGAAGGCATTGGGAAGTAATAAGTAGACGATGGGTTGCTAGAGTGACAGAAGCTTAAACCCTAGTTTATGTGTTGCTTCGTAAGGGGCTGATTTGGATTCATATGTTTCATGCTATGGTTAGGTTTACCTTAATTCTTCTTTCGTAGTGCAGATACTTGCGAGAGGGGTTAGTCATAAGTGGGAGGCTTGTCCAAGGAAGGGCAACACCCAAGCACCGGTCCACCCACATATCAAATTATCAAAATAACGAACATGAATCATATGAGCATGATGAAAACTAACTTGACAACTATTCCCATGTGTTCTCGGGAGCGCTTTGCTTTATATAAGAGTTTCTCCAGGCTTGTTCTTTACTACAACAAGGCTTGGGCCACCTAGCTGCACCTTAGTTACTTTATTTACTTGTTACCTGTTACGATTTATCTTATCACAAAACTATCTGTCACCGATAATTTCAATGCTTGCAGAGAATATCTTGCTGAAAACCACTTGTCATTTCATTTTGCTCCTCGTTGGGTTCGACACTCTTACTTATCGAAAGGACTACGATAGATTAGATCCCATATACTTGTGGGTCATCACCTCTTCTTATGTTTGCAGTAGTGGGCTTTGCTTCTCGCCATGTTCATCTTCCAGGTGGCCACAATCGACGGGTCCTCCTTCTGGATCGACAGTCTTTTGCGTGAAAAGGTGATGAAAATGTGAACGTGCGGGCTCCGCCTCAGTTTTGGCTGGGTTCGGGATGTTAGATGCCTGCGTGGCGGTTGTCCAGATGCCCGCAAACCTCCCTGGATATACTTCCGGTTTGAGGAAATTCGGACTCCCAGAATGGTCCCCGGACGTTTAATGCACGGCCTTGCACGATACAAATTGTTCAGACGGTGTTGTTCAGACGATTATGGGTGATTTGATGCATGATGTTGGAGATATCAGGGCATCTCCAAGGCGGCCCCGTAAACCTCCTGCAATCGTCCGGCTCGCGCTGTCCGGACTACGGAAGCCATCCAACGCGTCTTGTATCGGTCCGCGGCGTGGTCCGGACGTGGGAGGTTTGCGGGAGTCCGGACCGCTCCCAAGCCCACTTTTGTCCGCCCTGGTCCACCAAAACCCCTCCCCTCCCTCGCTTTCCTTCCGATGCACGCACCGCTTACCACGCCCCATTCATGCCAGCCCAGAGCACACGAAGGTCGGCATTGATGCCACGATGTGACCGAAGGGAGGGAGGGCGGCGCTGGTCGACGCACCCTCTAGGCAGCCGCCGCTTCAATGCGGACGCACGTTCTCAATGGACCAACTCCGGCCGTTGCGCCGCATTGAAGCGGCTGACCGACCCATCGCATGGCTTGCCACGGCTATTTAAGGTGCGTCCCAGCACCGTCCACATCACATCCTCCTCCTCCTCACCTTCCTGCCCATCTCCCTCCACATCTCCGGCGATGGGCAAGTCCTAGGCGTCGACGCTGGTAGGCGGTTCCGGGGCGGGATCTGGCGGCTCGTGGAGATGCCGCCCTCGAACTCCGGGATCGCCATCCTTGCCGGCTGGCGGTGACTCGATGCGGGCGAAGATCATCATCTCTCCGGCGACGAGGAGGACCAGCAGCCACCGCCGCCGTAGTCCGCGCCGACGATGTTGGGCCAGGTCTACGCCGGCACGGACGCAGAGTTCGAGGAGCAGATGGAGCTGATGCTCCGTCGCTCCGTCGTCCACACCAACGGCCCGACGCCGCCACTGGGGGTGCTCCTCCCCGTGAAATCCAGAGCTGTCATCCCCTCCACGCTCTCCGCAGCCGCGGCCAAATGGACGCCGTCTCCAGGAAGAGCGGCTCTCGCCGCCGCCCCGACGCGTCGTGAAGGAGGAGCGCCGCTTGCCGCCGCCCCTGCACAAGGCGCGCGGGCACATTCTGCACTACCTTCGCAACGGCGGCTCCTCCTCGTCGTCCTGGAGCGCCATGACGGCGCAGGAGTATGCCGACCGGGAACAGCGCCGGCAGGACAGCCGCAAGGCCGCGCACAGATCCAAGTTCGTGGACTCAGACGTACCGCCGCCACAGTTCGTGGCGGACCCGGACCTGGCGTACGCTTGGGCCCTGGACCGCTCTGTGACAACGTCAGAGACGGCCAAGTGTCGCCTCCGCGGCTTCGACGGGGAGATGGCCAGGTATGGCGAGGAATGGTCCCTCACCGAGATCGCCAGCGACGACACCTCCAACAACCACCGCCCTCTCCCCCGGCCCACGTCCTCGGTGGCTGCAGCCGCACTGTACACGGCGCAAGAGGAGGAGGACAAGATCATCCGCGAGTGTTAGGCGGCCGCTGGGAAGCCCTGCCGCGACATCTCCACCTTCCGCCGCCCCAAGCCCGACGACACCGACTTTGACGCGGGGTTGGGAAACGATGATGGAGGAGGAGCCGCCGACCAACCCGACATGACCTACGAGGTCACCGTGAATTATAGGATAGTGTTGGGTTTTTAGTTCACCGGACGAAATATCGTTCGGTGTTATGTACAAATTATCCTATTTTCAATGAAATCCGTCGTCTTTATATCAAAATTCGTCCGGTTTGATCAAATTTCGTCTGGTTGGTTCAAATTGTTGTGAAAATGTATACGGCTACGGTTGGATAGCATCGTCCCGTATCCGTGTACATGAACTGGTTCCCCTGTCCGAGAACGGATGCGGAAGGAAATTTGTTGATTGCCATTGGAGATGCGCTCATAGTCCTAGATGTCAACGCTCTGTGCCGAAAGGAGTCAGTAAGAAGAAAGTGATATGTGTTGCCATGATGTTTCAAAAAAAAAGAGATTAAACTAGGTATTCCCTCCGTCCGCGAATAAGTGTACATCTAGCTTTTGTCTTAAGTCAAAATTTTAAAACTTTGATCATCTTTTTAGGAAAAAGTAATAACATCAAATTGATATATTGTCAAAGTACATTTCAAAACGAATCTAGTGATAATAATTTAGTGTCATAAATGCTTTTACTTTTTCCTAGAAAGATGGTCAAAGTTTTAAAACTTGGACTTAAGACAAAATTTAGATGTACACTTGTTCATGGACGAAGGGAGTAGGTAATAGGGTGACAAATTATCCATTGCATTCCACCCAACGTGCGATCTTTTGAGGGTTGGTGGTGTTGACATATGCCATGATGAAGGACCGTACAAGAGCCTGTATCCATCTCTTTCTTTCTTGTTCATCATCGATCATACACATCACGGGACCATGGGGGATGGGAGGGATGCGCGATCCATGATCAGTCGACCCGCAAATCCAGCACCGTCATAACGCCCGGCGACCTGATCCAACGACGCTTCACCCTGCCGTCACCCTCTTTTCACATACTGTAGATCCGACAATTTTTTGTCTGGACAGTACACGTGCCGCCTGAACTTGCACCATTTTCGTGAAACTGTACATACATATGGTGCCACCTGATGATTTCACCCGTTCCATCACCCCGCACGCGTAGAACAAGACACGGCGCGGGGAATGGATCCAACTCTGGTGGACAAAAGGCGAACGACCTTCGATATCGTGCAGCCTTCGATAATGGATGGGCAGGAGCGAGAGACAAACAGACAGCATTCGGTTGCCCCGATTTAATTATGGGACCGTGGAAGACGTGCGCCGCTCGCTCACTCAAAAACCAAAGGAGCAGAAGATAAGGGAGGAAGAGAAAAAGGGAGGCATGCGTTCGGCATTCCCCTGTTGCCCCAACAGTTCCTCCCATGTTCCGTCGCTCGTGTCCTCAACTACTCCTGACTGCACCCGGATGGCGACGCCGGCGGCATGGCGCCGCCCATCCCCCAAAGAAATTATCAACCCACCCGCCAAAAGAAAAAGGAAAACAAAGGTTTATCCGAACATCATCGGCCATGGTTCCTTCTTCTTTTCTACTGAAAATACTTTCCTAATATTGACTCATTTCATGCAAAATTTATACTTCTCGATACAATGTCTAAAATTGTTTTTTACCCATCCTAATCACTTTTCTTTTAATGAAAACAGGAAAGTGAATTCCCACCTGAATATATTCAATCGCCTAGAAGCCTCATGGCTCCATACAAGATAGTCCAAGTGAAAAAGAGTGCACGGGAAAACAACATAGAAGACACACAACCGAAAAGAAAAACATCCATGCACACAACAGAACCTTGAAAAACCGCCAAAGAAGAGCATACAGGGAGAAAATTAGCCGCTGCACTGCACCAAGTGGTGTCGTTGTCAGGCCCCGAGAAGCTCCAACCACCGACGACGTGAGGCTAGACGAGCCACCACCACCGACCGGCATCCCAAGTCTCACCAGCACAACCAACACGGAGGGGGGCACAGTTTCCATCTTCATCTGACCAAGCAAGGAGAAGGGCCTCAAACGTTGGCCGTCTGTCACCACCCAACAACACCCCCAGAACGGGAGAGGCATCATACGGGAAACGAGGTGATCCAGCAAGCCCCGCTAACCCAGCTTCGAATGACAATTGGACCCACTCCAGGGCGTGGTCGAGCCAAGATCACGCTAACAGAGAACCACCTCCCTTCGAGTCACTAGTCACACTAGCCAAACCAAGCTCCAGGACGAAGATTCATGAGGGAACATGGCGTTGAGCGTCATGATACGTCTCCAACGTATCTATAATTTTACATTGTTCCATGCTATTATATTATCAACCTTGGATGTTTTATATGCCTTTATATGATATTTTATATGATTTTTGGGACTAACCTATTAACCTAGAGCCCAATGCCATTTTTTGTTTTTTCCTTGTTTTTGAGTATCGCGGAAAACGAAAACCAAACGGAGTCCAATTGACCTGAAATTTCAAGGAGATCATTTTTTGACCAAAAGAAGCCCACGGAGTATCGGAGATGGGCCAAAAGAGTTCGGAGGTGACCACGAGGGAGGGGGGCGCGCCCTACCCCCTGGGCGCGCCCCCTACCTCGTGGCCGCCTCGGAGACCCCCCTGACTTTTTCCCGACGCCAAAACCTCTTATATATACCCAAACTACCAGAACATAACCTATATCGGGAGTTCCGCCGCCGCAAGCCTCTCTAGCCACCGAAACCAATCTAGACCCGTTCCGGCACCCTGCCGGAGGGGGGAATCCCTCTCCGGTGGCCATCTTCATCATCCCGGTGCTCTCCATGATGAGGAGGGAGTAGTTCACCCTCGGGGCTGGGGTATGTACCAATAGCTATGTGTTTGATCTCTCTCTCTCTCTCTCTCTCGTGTTCTTGATTTGGCACGACCTTAATGTATCGCGAGCTTTGCTATTATAGTTGGATCTTATGATGTTTCTTCCCCTCTACTTCCTTGTGATGAATTGAGTTTTCCCTTTGAAGTTATCTTATCGGATTGAGTCTTTAAGGGTTTGAGAACACTTGATGTATGTCTTGCATGTGCTTATCTGTGGTGACAATGGGATATCACGTGATCCACTTGATGTATGTTTTGGTGATCAACTTGCGAGTTCCGTGACCTCGTGAACTTATGCATAGGGGTTGGCACACGTTTTCGTCTTGACTTTCCGGTAGAAACTTTGGGCCACTCTTTGAAGTTCTTTGTGTTGATTGAATAGATGAATCTGAGATTGTGTGATGCATATCGTATAATCATACCCACAAATACTTGAGGTGACATTGGAGTATCTAGGTGACATTAGGGTTTTGGTTGATTTGTGTCTTAAGGTGTTATTCTAGTACAAACTCTATGATAGATCGATCAGAAAGAATAACTTTGAGGTGGTTTCGTACCCTACAATAATCTCTTCGTTTGTTCTCCGCTATTAGTGACTTTGGAGTGACTCTTTGTTGCATGTTGAGGGATAGTTATATGATCCAATTATGTTATTATTGTTGAGAGAACTTGCACTAGTGAAAGTATGAACCCTAGGCCTTGTTTCTTAGCATTGCAATACCGTTTACGCTCACTTTTATCATTAGTTACCTTGCTGTTTTTATATTTTCAGGTTACAAAAACATATATCTACCATCCATATTGCACCTGTATCACCATCTCTTCACTGAACTAGTGCACCTATACAATTACCATTGTATTGGGTGTGTTGGGTACACAAAAGACTCTTTACTATTTGGTTGCAGGGTTGTTTGAGAGAGACCATCTTCATCCTATGCCTCCCACGGATTGCTACTGTCCTACAAACCTCTGCACTTGGAGGCCCAACAACGTTTACAAGAATAAGGTTGTGTAGTAGACATCAAGCTCTTTTCTGGCGCCATTACTGGGGAGGTTAGCGCTTGAAGGTATATCTTTAGATCGTGCAATCGAATCTTTTTATTTCTTGTTTTATCACTAGTTTAGTCTATAAAAGAAAACTACAAAAAATGGAATTAATGGTACCTCATATGCTTCATCTTTTTAATATCTTTCATGAAAATAAGGATTCCGATAATTGTGCCAAAGTGTTAGAAGAAGAATGTATTAAAATGTTTGGCACTAAATCTTTGAATGATGAGCATGATTGCAATGTTGTTAGTACGAACTCTTTGAATATCCATAGTACTAATGTGATTGCACTAGTCATGATGAAAATGTCTCTTATAAGCATGTCAATTTTTGGGGAGTGCATAGGGTTTGCAAGTACACACCAAATAGGGAAGATAGATTTTGCAAGAGGCATAAGTATTTAGAAACTAAATGGTTGCAAGAAACTAAATTTTCTTAGCCATCCTTGTGAACTTTGCAATGAACGTGGTCATTTAAATATCCAATGCAAATTGTTTCATGATCGAGTCGTGTCCAAAAATTATGATGACTTGATTTCCCTTGCACATCATAATGAACTTAGTTTGCTTCTGGGTTATGAAGAAATGAAACGTATAACTAAGGATATTCCAGAATTTGCCCTTGATAAAGTTCTTGATTTTGATCTAGAGGAAATTTATATGTATTGTGTGGTGAATTGCATTGAAAATCCTTATATTGCCAATTACATAAAGACAAGAAAACAAATAGAAGATGAAGAGAATACTAATGAAAGGGAAGAGATTCCCCAATATCCTCCTATTCTTTCTTATGATGAATCAGGCAACGAGGAGGATCCTTCTATTCAACCAATATCATTAATAACAAGCTCCAAAAAGAGGATTAAACCCACACTTAATGTGAAGAAGAAAAAGAAAAGACGGAGAAGCAAAGGTAAAAAGGTATCCCTCCCAAATGATATTGCTCCTATTACTCATTGTGATGATGATAATTGCTATACTATTGGTGCTATCCATACTATTAATGATGAGAGTGATTATGCTTATGATATGAAAAGGCCCAAGCTTGGAGATGCTATGTTTGATGAGAATGACATGTTTGAGAATGTATTTGCTGCAATTAATGTTTGCCCCAAGCTTGGGGATTCTATGATTAATTAAGATGATATTTTTAGTCTCCCAAATTTTGATATTCAAATTTATTATGATGATATTATGCCTCCTATTTATGATGGTTATATTGATGAAAGTGGGTTCGGAAGAGTGTCAACTTTAGGAAGTAATGATCCCGCTATTTTGGAGGATGTCTAATCTTATTATGATAATTATAGAAGTGGATCTGGAGAGGTCATGACTTTATTTAGTAATGATTCCAATATCTTGGAAGAGGTTTCAATTGATTATGATGAGAACAAAGTTGCTACTTATGATGATTATTGTGATGACACTTATGTTATAAAAAGTAGAGATGATTATATTTATAAAACTTGTCATGATTATGATTACCATTTTTCTGAACATTACTCTTTTAATGTGGAAACAATTTATAGTATTTGAGTTTCTTATGATACTCCCCCTATTCCGAATGAGAAATTCTTTGCTTATGTGGGGAGTAATAAAAATTCTATGCTTGTGCCTCATGAAAAGAAAGCTTTATGTGATAGTTATATTGTTGAATTCATTCATGATGCTACTGAAAATTATTATGAGGTAGGAATATATGCTTGTAGGAATTGCAATAATATCCAGTTTCCTCTCTATGCGCTTAAAATCTTAAAGTTATGCTAGTTTTGCTTTCCTATGCTAGTTGATTATTGTTCCCATAAATTGTTTGCTCACAAAATCCCTATGCATAGGAAGTGGGTTAGACTTAAATGTTCTATTCATATTATTCATGATGCTCTCTTTATGTTTCAATTCTTATCTTTTATGTGAACATCATTGAAATCAGCATGCCTAGCTAGGGGCGTTAAACGATGGCGCTTGTTAGGAGGCAACCCAATTTTATTTTTGTTCTTTGCTTTTTTGCTCCTGTTTAGTAATAAATAGTTCATCTAGCCTCTGTTTAGATGTGGTTTTATGTTTTAATTAGTGTTTGTGCCAAGTAGAACCTTTGGGAAGACTTGCGTGAAGTCTTTGTGATCTTGCTGTAAAAAACAGAAACTTTAGCGCTCACGAGATTAGCTGCTATTTTTTACTGGAGTGCGTTTAAGTTGATTATTTTTGCAGAAAATTAATAGAAACATTCCTCACGTACACCAATTTATTTGAGAATTGTTTGAGTTCATAAGTATACGTTTGATATAGATTACTACAGACTGTTCTGTTTTTGACAGATTCTGTTTTCTATTTGTTGTTTGCTTATTTTGATGAATCTATGAGTAGTATCGGAGGGTATGAACCATAGAAAAGTTGGAATACAGTAGATATTACACCAATATGAATTTATAATGAGTTCACAACAGTACTAAAAGTGGTGATTTATTTTCTTATACTAACGGAGCTTACAAGTTTTCTGTTAAGTTTTGTGTTGTGAAGTTTTCAAGTTTTGGGTAAAGATTCAATGGACTATGGAATAAGGAGTGTCAAGTGCCTAATCTTGGGGATGCCCAAGGCACCCCAAGGTAATATTCAAGGACAACCAAGAGCCTAAGCTTGGGGATGCCCCGGATGGCATCCCCTCTTTCGTCTTCATTCATCGGTAACTTTACTTGAAGCTACATTTTTATTCACCACATGATATGTGTTTTGCTTGGAGCGTCATTTTATTTTCTTTTGTTTTGCTTGATGTTTGAATAAAATACCAAGATCTGAAATTATTTAATGTTAGAGAGTCTTCACATAGTTGCATAATTATTCGACTACTCATTGATCTTCACTTATATCTTTTGGAGTAGTTTGTCATTTGCTCTAGTGCTTCACTTATATGTTTTTAGATCACAATGGTGGTTTTATTTTGAAGAAATAGATGAACTCTCATGCTTCACTTATATTATTTTAAGAGTCTTAAACAACATGGTAATTTGCTTTGGTTATGAATTTAGTCCTAATATGATGGGCATCCAAGAGGGATATAATAAAAACTTTCATATAGAGTGCATTGAATACTATGAGAAGTTTGGTACTTGATAATTGTTTTGAGATATAAAGATAGTGATATTAGAGTCATGCTAGTTAAGTAGTTGTGAATTTGAGAAATACTTGTGTTGAGGTTTGCAAGTCCCGTAGCATGCACATATGGTAACCATTGTGTGACAAATTTGAAGCATGATGTGTTTCTTTGATTGTCTTCCTTATGAGTGGCGGTCGGGGACGAGCGATGGTCTTTTCCTACCAATCTATGCCCCTAGGAGCATGCGCGTAATGCTTGGTTTTTGATAACTTTTAGATTTTTTTAATAAGTATGTGAGTTCTTTATGACTAATGTTGAGTCCATGGATTATACGCACTCTCACCCTTCCATCATTGCTAGCCTCTTCAGTACCGTGCATTGCCCTTTCTCACCTCGAGAGTTGGTGCAAACTTCTCCAGTGCATCCAAACCCCGTGATATGATACGCTCTATCACACATAAACCTCCTTATATCTTCCTCAAAACAGCCACCATACCTACCTATTATGGCATTTCCATAGCCATTCCGAGATATATTGCCATGCAACTTTCCACCGTTCCGTTTATTATGACATGTTTCATCATTGTCATATTGCCTTGCATGATCATGTAGTTGACATCATATTTGTGGCAAAGCCACCATGCATAGTTTTTCATAAATGTCACTCTTGATTCATTGACCATCCCGGTACACTGCCGGAGGCATTCATATAGAGTCATATTTTGTTCTAGTATCGAGTTGTAATCATTGAGTTGTAAATAAATAGAAGTGTGATGATCATCATTAATAGAGCATTGTCCCAAAAAATAGAAAGGCCAAATAAAAAAAGGGGCCAATAAAAAAAGAAAAGAAAATATAAAAGGGACAATGCTACTATCCTTTTTCCACACTTGTGCTTCAAAGTAGCACCATGATCTTCATGATAGAGAGTCTCCTATGTTGTCACATTCATGTACTAGTGGGAATCTTTCATTATAGAACTTGGCTTGTATATTCCAATGATGGGCTTCCTCAAATGCCCTAGGTCTTCGTGAGCAAGCAAGTTGGATGCATACCCACTTAGTTTCTTTTGAATGAGCTTTCATACATTTATAGCTTTAGTGCATCCGTTGCATGGCAATCCCTACTCCTCGCATTGACATCAATTGATGGGCATCTCCATAGCCTATTGATTAGCCGCGTCGATGTGAGACTTTCTCCCTTTTGTCTTCTCCACACAACCCCCATCGACATATTCTATTCCACCCATAGTGCTATGTCCATATCTCACGCTCATGTATTGCGTGAAAGTTCAAAAAGTTTGAGAATACTAAAGTATGAAACAATTGCTTGGCTTGTCATCGGGGTTGTGCATGATGGGAACATTTTCTGTGACAAAAATGAAGCATAGCCAAACTATATGATTTTGTAGGGATGAGCTTTCTTTGGCCATGTTATTTTCAGAAGACATAATTGCTTAGTTAGTATGCTTGAAGTATTATTATTTTTATGTCAATATTAAACTTTTGTCCTGAATCTTATGGATCTGAATATTCATGCCACAATAAATAGAATTATATGGATAAAGATGTTAGGTGGCATTCCACATCAAAAAAATCTATTTTTATCATTTACCTACTCGAGGACAAGCAAGAATTAAGCTTTGGGGATGCTTGATACGTATCCAACGTATCTATAATTTTTGATTGTTCCATGCTATTATATTATCAACCTTGGATGTTTTATATGCCTTTATATGCTATTTTATATGATTTTTGGGACTAACCTATTAACCTAGAGCCCAGTGCCACTTTCTGTTTTTCCTTGTTTTTGAGTATCGCACAAAAGGAAAACCAAACAGAGATCCAATTGACCTGAAATTTCACGGAGATCATTTTTGGACCAGAATAAGCCCACGGAGTACCGGAGATGGGCCAGAAGAGTTCCGAGGCCACCACGAGGGTGGGGGCGCGCCCCCTACCTCGTGGCCGCCTCGGAGACCCCCTGACTTGTTCCCGATGCCAAAACCTCTTATATATACCCAAACTTCCAGAACATAACCTAGATCGGGAGTTCTGCCAACGCAAGCCTCTATAGCCACCGAAAACTAATCTAGACCGTTCCGGCACCTTGCCGGAGGGGGGAATCCCTCTCCAGTGGCCATCTTCAACATCCCGGCACTCTCCATGATGAGGAGGGAGTAGTTCACCCTCGGGGCTGGGGGTATGTACCAGTAGCTATGTGTTTGATCTCTCTCTCTCGTGTTCTTGATTTGGCACGATCTTGATGTATCGCTGATACTTCTCCAATGTATCTATAATTTATGAAGTATCCATGCTATTATATTATCTGTTTTGAATGTTTACGGGATTTACTAAATACTTCTATATTATTTTTGGGACTAACCTATTAACCGGAGGCCCAGCCCAAATTGTTGTTTTCTTGCCTATTTCAGTGTTTCGAAGAAAAGGAATATCAAACCAAGTCCAAACGGAATGAAACCTTCGGGAGAGTTATTTTTGGAATGGAAGCAATCCAGGAAGCCACGAGACAGGGAGGCGCGCCCTACCCCTGGGTATGCCCCCACCCTCGTGGGCCCCTCGTGGTTCCTCTGACCGACTTCTTTCGCCTATATATGTCCATATACACTAAAAACATCGGAGAGCAGAATAGATCGGGAGTTCCACAGCCAGAAGCCTCCGTAGCCACCGAAAACCAATCTAGACCCATTCCGGCACCCTGCCGGAGGGGGGATTCCCTCTCCGGCGGCCATCTTCATCATCCCGGCGCTCTTCATGACGAGGAGGGAGTAGTCCACCATCGGGGCTGAGGGTATGTACCAGTAGCTATGTGTTTGATCTCTCTCCCTCTCTCTCGTGTTCTTGAGGTGGTATGATCTTGATGTATCGCGAGCTTTGCTATTATAGTTGTATCTTATGATGTTTCTCCCCCTCTACTCTCTTGTAATGGATTGAGTTTTCCCTTTGAAGTTATCTTATCGGATTGAGTCTTTAAGGATTTGAGAACACTTAATGTATGTCTTGCATGTGCTTATCTGTGGTGACAATGGGATATCACGTGATTTACTTGATGTATGTTTTGGTGATCAACTTGCGAGTTCCGTGACCTTGTGAACTTAGGCATAGGGGTTGGCACACGTTTTCATCTTAACTCTCCGATAGAAACTTTTGGGCACTCTTTGAAGTTCTTTGTGTTGGTTGAATAGATGAATCTGAGATTGTGTGATGCATATCGTATAATCGTACCCATAGATACTTGAGGTGACATTGGAGTATCTAGGTGACATTAGGGTTTTGGTTGATTTGTGTCTTAAGGTGTTATTCTAGTACGAACTCTATGATAGATTGAACGGAAAGAATAGCTTCGTGTTATTTTACTACGGACTATTGAATAGATCGATCAGAAAGAATAACTTTGAGGTGGTTTCGTACCCTACAATAATCTCTTTGTTTGTTCTCCGCTATTAGTGACTTTGGAGTGACTCTTTGTTGCATGTTGAGGGATAGTTATATGATCTAATTATGTTATTATTGTTGAGAGAACTTGCACTAGTGAAACTATGGACCCTAGGCCTTGTTTCAAAGCATTGCAATCCCGTTTTCGCTCACTTTTATCATTAGTTACCTTTCTGTTTTTATTTTTTCAGATTATAAAAACCTATATCTACCATCCATATTGCACTTGTATCACCATCTCTTCACCGAACTAGTGCACCTATACAATTTACCATTGTATTGGGTGTGTTGGGGACACAAGAGACTCTTTATTATTTGGTTGCAGGGTTGTTTGAGAGAGACCATCTTCATCCTACGCCTCCCACGGATTGATAAACCTTAGGTCATCCACTTGAGGGAAATTTGCTGCTGTCCTACAAACCTCTGCACTTGGAGGCCCAACAATGTCTACAAGAAGAAGGTTGTGTAGTAGACATCAAGCTCTTTTCTGGCGCCATTGCCGGGGAGGTTAGTGCTTGAAGGTATATCTTTAGATCTTGCAATCGAATCTTTTAGTTTCTTGTTTTATCACTAGTTTAGTTTATAAAAGAAAACTACAAAAAATGTAATTGAGGGTGCCTCATATGCTTCATCTTTTTAATATATTTCATGAGAATAAGGATTCTGATAATTGTGCTCAATTGCTAGAGGAAGAATGCATTAGAATGTTTGTCACTAAATCTTTGAATGATGAGCATGATTGCAATGTTGTTAGTATGAACTCTTTGAATATCCATAGTACTAATGATGATTGCACTAGTCATGATGAAAATATCTCTTATAAGCATGTCAATTTTTGTGGAGTGCATAGACTTTCAAGTACACACCAAATATGGAAGATAGATTTTGCAAGAGGCATAAGTATTTGGAAACTAAATGGTTCCAAGAAAGGCTAGATGTTTGTGCTGAAAATTTAAACTTTCTTAGCCGTACTTGTGGACTATGCAATGAACGTGGTCATTTAAGTCTCCAATGCACATTGTTTCATGATCGAATCGTGTCCAAGAACTGTGATGATTTGATTTCCCTTGCATATCATAATGAACTTAGTTTGCTTTTGGGTTATGAAGAAATGAAACGTGTAACTAAGGATCTTCTAGAATTTGTCCTTGATAAAGTTCTTGATTTTGATCTAGAAGAAATTTTTATGTATTGTGCGGTGAATTGCATTGAAAATCCTTATATTTCCAATTACATGGAGACAAGAAAACAAATATAAGATGAAGAGAATACTAATGAAAGGGAAGAGACTTCCCATT
This sequence comes from Triticum aestivum, assembly GCF_018294505.1. NCBI lineage: Eukaryota > Viridiplantae > Streptophyta > Magnoliopsida > Poales > Poaceae > Triticum > Triticum aestivum. The sequence continues at coordinate 292,245,735 of NC_057806.1, read as the reverse complement.
ATTCTCCTATTATATCTTATGATGAATCAGATAACGAGGAGGAGCCTTCTATTCAACCAATCTCATTAATAAGGAGCTCCAAAAAGAGGATTAAACCCACACATGATGTGAAGAAGAAAAAGAAAATAGGTAGAAGCAAAGGTAAAAATGTATCCCTCCCAAATGATGTTGCTCCTATTACTCATTATGATGATGATAATTGTTATACTATTGGTGCTATCCATACTATCAATGATGAGAGTGATTATGCTTATGATATGAAAAGGCCCAAGCTTGGGGATGCTATGTTTGATGAGAACGACATGTTTGAGAATGTATTTGCTGCCATTAATGTTTTTTCCAAGCTTGGGGATGCTATGATTTATGAAGATGATATTTTTAACCTTCCAACTTTTGATATGCAAATTTATTATGATGATAGCGTGCCTCCTATTTATGATGATTATATTGATGAAAGTGGGTTTGGAAGAGTGTCAACTTTAGGAAGTGATGATCCCACTATTTTGGAGGGTGTTGAATCTTATTGTGACAATTATTAAAGTGGATTTGGAGAGGTCATAACTTTATTTAGTAATGATTCCACTATCTTGGAAGAGGTTTCAATTGATTATGATGAGAACAAAGTTGCTACTTACGATGATTATTGTGATGACACTTATGCTATAAAAAGTAGCGAGGATTATATTTATAAAACTTGTCATGATTATGATTACCCTTTTTCTGAACATTACTCCATTAATGTGGAAACCATTTATAGTGTTCAAGTTTCTTATGATACTCCCACTATTCCGAATGAGAATAATTTTGCTTATGTGGAGAGTAATAAAATTTATATGCTTGTAGATCATGAAAAGAATGCTTTATGTGATGGTTATATTGTTGAATTCATTCATGATGCTACTGAAAATTATTATGAGGGAGGAATATATGCTTGTAGGAATTGCAATAATATCAAGTTTCCTCTCTATGTGCTTAAAGTTTTAAAGTTATGCTTGTTTTGCCTTCCTATGCTAGTTGATTATTGTTCCCATAAGTTGTTTGCTCACAAAATCCCTATGCATAGGAAGTGGTTTAGACTTAAATGTGCTAGTCATATTCTTCACGATTCTCTCTTTATGTTTCAATTCTTATCTTTTATGTGAGCATCATTGAAATCATCATGCCTAGCTAGGGGCGTTAAACGTTAGCACTTGTTGGGAGACAACCCAATTTTATTTTTGTTACTTGCTTTTTGTTCCTGTTTAGTAACAAATAATCTATCTATCCTCTGTTTAGATGTGGTTTTATGTTTTAATTAGTGTTTGTGCCAAGTAGAACCTTTGGGAAGACTTGGGGAAAGTCTTTGCGATCTTGCTGTAAAAAACAGAAACTTTTGCGCTCACGAGATTAGCTGCCATTTTTTATTAGAGAGTGCTATTTAGTTAATTCTTTTTGAAGATGATGAAAAGATAAATTCCTCACGTCCAGCAATTTATTTTAGAATTTTGGGGGTTCCAGAAGTATTCGAAACCTACAGATTACTACAGACTGTTCTGTTTTTGACAGATTCTGTTTTTCGTGTGTTGTTTGCTTATTTTGATGAATCTATGGCTAGTAATAGAGTTTATGAACTATAGAAAAGTTGGAATACAGTAGGTTTAACACCAATATAAATAAATAATGAGTTCATTACAGTACCTTGAAGTGGTGGTTTGTTTTCTTATACTAACGGAGCTTACGAGTTTTCTGCTAAGTTTTGTGTTGTGAAGTTTTCAAGTTTTGGGTAAAGATTCGATAGACTATGGAATAAGGAGTGGCAAGAGCCTAAGCTTGGGGATGCCCCAGAAGGCATCCCCTCTTTTGTCTTCATTCATCGGTAACTTTACTTGGAGCTATATTTTTATTCACCACATGATATGTGTTTTGCTTGGAGCGTCATTTTAATTTCTTTTGTTTTGATTGCTGTTTGAATAAAATACCAAGATCTGAAATTATTTAATGTTAGAGAGTCTTCACATAGTTGCATAATTATTCGACTACTCATGGTTCTTCACTTATATCTTTTTGGAGTAGTTTGTCATTTACTGGTGTGCTTGACTTATATCCTATGAGTAAATAGTTGAATGATTTGAATATCATAAACCTGAAATTATATATGTTTCATATGCTTATCCCATGGGGAGTAATGACTTCACATATAAGAAGTAGAGGTGGTAAATTTATTGAAGGTTGGCAAACATTGTATTGGTCACTTGAACAATTCATGAAAGAATATTGAGGGAAGAGAGATTTCACATATAAATATACTATCTTGGACATCTTTTGCAATTGTGAGCACTCATTAAAATATGACATGCTAGAAGCTTGATGTTGGACAAGGAAGACAACGTAATGGGTTATGTTTTCTTATATCCGAAATAAAGTATATTGTCATGGATCATCCAACATGTTTAGCTTGCCTTTCCCCCTCATGCTAGCCAAATTCTTTGCACCAAGTAGAGATACTACTTGTGCTTCCAAACATCCCTTAAACCAGTATTGCCATGAGAGTCCACCATACCTACCTATGGATTGAGTAAGATCCTTCAAGTAAGTAGTCATCGGTGCATGCAATAAAAATTGCTCTCTAAATATGTATGATCTATTAGTGTGAAGAAAATAAGCTTTATACGATCTTGTGATGTGGAAGCAATAAAAGTGACGGACTGCATAATAAAGGTCCCTATCACAAGTGGCAATATAAACTGACGTCTGTTCGCATTAAGATTTTGTGCATCCAAATACAAAAGCGCATGACAACCTCTGCTTCCCTCTGTGAAGGGTCTATCTTTTATTCTTGTCATATACGTTATGAAAGAGTCATGGTGATCTTCACCTTTCCTTTTTACATTTTATACTTTAGCAAGCACATTGTGTTGGAAAGATCCTGATAGATATATAAGGCATCATGAACTATTATTTTTGACATTACCCTTGAGGTAAAAGTTTGGGAGGCGAATCTATAAGCCCCTATCTTTCTCCGTGTCTGACTAAAACTTCGAACCCATAAATATCACGCGAGTGTTAGCAATTGTGAAAGACTAAATGATAGTTGAGTATGTGAAGTTTGCTGAATTAAAGCTCTGACATAGACCCTTCCTGAAAATAAGATGAATTGTAATTGTTTGATGACTAATAACACGGTTTGTTAGTTTTCAAGAAAGTTTATGATCTATACTTTAACATGTGAATAGTTTGTTACTTGATCATGAGAAGTTTTATGAGTTGAGCTACTGTTAAGATATATAAAGATGCTAGAAAAGGTGGTTGAAATTATCATTGATCAAACTTGTGCACCTGCTAGCATTCACACTTCATAAATTATTTCTTTTATCATTTACCTACTCGAGGACGAGCAGGAATTAAGCTTGGGGATGCTGATACATATCCAACGTATCTATAATTTATGAAGTATTCATGCTATTATATTATCTATTTCGGATGTTTATGGGCTTTACTACACACTTTTATATTATTTTTGGGACTAACCTATTAACCGGAGGCCCAGCCCAAATTGTTGTTTTCTTGCCTATTTCAGTGTTTCGAAGAAAAGGAATATCAAACGGAGTCCAAACGAAATGAAACCTTTGGGAGAGTTATTTTTGGAACGGAAGCAATCCAGGAGACTTTGAGTAGACGTTAGGGAAGCTTCGAGGAAGCCACGAGGTAGGGAGGCGCGCCCTACCCCCCTGGGCGCGCCCCCACCCTCATGGGCCCCTCGTGGCTCCTCTGACCGACTTATTTCGCCTATATATGTCCATATACCCTAAAAACATCGGAGAGCAGAATAGATCGGGAGCTCCACCGCCAGAAGCCTCCGTAGCCACCGAAAACCAATCTAGACCCGTTCCGGCAACCTGCCAGAGGGGGATAACCTCTCCGGTGGCCATCTTCATCATCCCGGCGCTCTCCATGATGAGGAGGGAGTAGTCCACCCTCGGGGCTAAGGGCATGTACCAGTAGCTATGTGCTTGATCTCTCTCTCTCTCTCTCTCTCTCTCTCTCTCGTGTTCTTGAGGTGGTACAATCTTGATGTATCGTGAGCTTTGCTATTATAGTTGGATCTTATGATGTTTCTCTCCCTCTACTCTCTTGTAATGTATTGAGTTTTCCCTTTGAAGTTATCTTATCGGATTGTGTCCTTAAGGATTTGAGAACACTTGATGTATGTCTTGCATGTGCTTATTTGTGGTGACAGTGGGATATCACGTGATTTACTTGATGTATGTTTTGGTGATCAACTTGCGAGTTCTGTGATCTCGTGAACTTATGCATAGGGGTTGGCACACGTTTTCGTCTTGACTTTCCGGTAGAAACTTCGGGGAACCCTTTGAAGTTCTTTGTGTTGGTTGAATAGATGAATCTAAGATTGTGTGATGCATATCGTATAATCATACCCATGGATACTTGAGGTGACATTGGAGTATCTAGGTGACATTAGGGTTTTGGTTGATTTGTGTCTTAAGGTGTTAGTCTAGTACGAACTCTATGATAGATTGAACGGAAAGAATACCTTCTTGTTATTTTACTACGGACTCTTGAATAGATCGATTAGAAAGGATAGAGGTGGTTTCGTACCCTACAATAATCTCTTCGTTTGTTCTCCGCTATTAGTGACTTTGGAGTGACTCTTTGTTGCATGTTGAGGGATAGTTATATGACCTAATTATGTTATTATTGTTCAGAGAACTTGCACTAGTGAAACTATGGACCCCAGGCCTTGTTTCAAAGCATTGTAATACCATTTTTGCTCACTTTTATCATTAGTTACCTTGCTGTTTTTATATTTTCAGACTACAAAAACCTATATCTACCATCCATATTGCACTTGTATCACCATCTCTTCGCCGAACTAGTACACATATACAATTTACCATTGTATTGGGTCTGTTGGGGACACAAGAGACTCATTGTTATTTGTTTGCAGGGTTGTTTGAGAGAGACCATCTTCATCCTACGCCTCCCACGGATTGATAAACCTTAGGTCATCCACTTGAGGGAAATTTGTTGCTGTCCTACAAACCTCTGCACTTGGAGGCCCAACAACGTCTACAAGAAGAAGGTTGTGTAGTAGACATCAATCGCGAGCTTTGCTATTATAGTTGGATCTTATGATGTTTCTCCCCCTCTACTTCCTTGTGATGAATTGAGTTTTCCCTTTGAAGTTATCTTATCGGATTGAGTCTTTAAGGATTTGAGAACACTTGATGTATTTCTTGCATGTGCTTATCACATCCAATTGATGTATGTTTTGGTGATTAACTTGCGAGTTCCGTGACCTCGTGAACTTATGCATAGGGGTTGGCACATGTTTTCGTCTAGACTCTTCGGTAGAAACTTTGGGGCACTCTTTGAACTTCTTTGTGTTGATTGAATAGATGAATTTGAGAGTGTGTGATGCATCTCATATAATCATACCCACGGATACTTGAGGTGACATTGGAGTATCTAGGTGACATTAGGGTTTTGGTTGATTTGTGTCTTAAGGTGTTATTCTAGTACGAACTCTATGATAGACTGATCAGAAAGAATAACTTTGAGGTGGTTTCGTACCCTACAATAATCTCTTCATTTGTTCTCCGCTATTAGTGACTTTGGAGTGACTCTTTGTTGCATGTTGAGATAGTTATATGATCCAATTTTGTTATTATTGTTGAGAGAACTTGCACTAGTGAAAGTATAAACCCTAGGCCTTGTTTCTTAGCATTGCAATACTGTTTACGCTCACTTTTATCGTTAGTTACCTTGTTGTTTTATATTTTCAGATTACAAAAACCTATATCTACCATCCATATTGCACTTGTATCACCATCTCTTCGCCGAACTAGTGCACCTATACAATTTACCATTGTATTGGGTTTGTTGGGGACACAAGAGACTCTTTGCTATTTGGTTGCAGGGTTGTTTGAGAGAGACCATCTTCAACCTACGCCTCCCACGGATTGATAAACCTTAGGTCATCCACTTGAGGGAAATTTGCTACTATCCTACAAACCTCTGCACTTGGAAGCCCAACAACGTCTACAAGAAGATGGTTGTGTAGTAGACATCACGTCACCATCGCTAGGAGACCCGAATCTGGAGTCCCCTCGCCCCTAGAGCATCTCAGGGGGTAGATGGGCACCACAACATGACACCTTCAACAGGGGGCGGCGTCCACGAGCACCGCCACCGTTGGCTTCGGCTGGAACCGAAGCTTGGCTTTCACCCACAATGTTGCCACCCAAACCCGCAAACTGCTTTTCACCAGTACCCCATCCACTAACGCCGCAAGCTAAGTAACCACAGCCTGCTCGGGAACAGAAAATGCCACGCACACATGGGGCCTCCAGATTTAGGGATAGAGCAGAGCCTGGACCTGGTTGAACCAAAGCCACACCCGCGACACGTCGTGGTCGCTGCATACCTTGTGCGTCGACACAGATGTGAACACCACCCCTCCACCCCACACATCTCACACCAGAGCATGCCCAGGTCCAGGAAGGAGCATGACCAGTGATGTCATGTCTACTACACAACCTCCTTCTTGTAGACGTTGTTGGGCCTCCAAGTGCAGAGGTTTGTAGGACAGTAGCAAATTTCCCACGAGTGGATGACCTTAGATTTATCAATCCGTGGGAGGCATATGATGAAGATGGTCTCTCTCAAGCAACCCTGCAAACAAATAACAAAGAGTCTCTTGTGTCCCCAACACACCCAATACAATGGTAAATTGTATAGGTGCACTAGTTCGGCGAAGTGGCAGTGATACAAGTGCAATATGGTCGGTAGATATAGGTTTTTGTAATCTGAAAGTATAAAAACAGCAAGGCAAGTAATGATAAAAGTGAGCATAAACGGTATTGCAATGCGTTGAAACAAGGCCTAGGGTTCATACTTTCACTAGTGCAAGTTCTCTCAACAATAATAACATAATTGGATCATATAACTATCCCTCAACATGCAACAAAGAGTCACTCCAAAGTCACTAATACCGGAGAACAAATGAAGAGATTATTGTAGGGTACGAAACCACCTCAAAGTTATTATTTTTGATCGATCTATTCAATAGTCCGTAGTAAAATAACACGAAGCTATTCTTTCCGTTCAATCTATCCTAGAGTTCGTACTATAATAACACCTTAAGACACAAATCAACCAAAACCCTAATGTCACCTAGATACTCCAATGTCACCTCAAGTATCTGTGGGTATGATTATACGATATGTATCACACAATCTCAGATTCATCTGTTCAACCAACACAAAGAACATCAAAGAGTGCCCCAAAGTTTCTACCAGAGAGTCAAGACGAAAACATGTGCCAACCCCTATGCATAAGTTCACGAGGTCACGGAACTCGCAAGTTGATCACCAAAACATACATCAAGTGGATCACGTGATATCCCATTGTCACCACAGATAAGCACATGCAAGACATACATCAAGTGTTCTCAAATCCTTAAAGACTCAATCCGATAAGATAACTTCAAAGGGAAAACTCAATCCCTTACAAGAGAGTAGAGGGGGAGAAACATCATAAGATCCAACTATAATAGCAAAGCTCGCGATACATCAAGATCATTCCGAATCAAGAACACGAGAGAGAGAGAGAGAGAGAGAGAGAGAGATGAAACACATAGCTACTAGTACATACCCTCAGCCCCGAGGGAGAACTACTCCCTCCTCATCATGGAGAGCGTCGGGATGATGACGATGTCCACCGGAGAGGGATTCCCCCCTCCAGCAGGGTGCCGGAACGGGTCTAAATTGGTTTTCGGTGGCTACAGAGGCTTGCGGCGGCGGAACTCCCGATCTAGGTTTCTTTTTGGGAGTTTGGGTATATATAAGAGGTGTTGGAGCCAGGAACAAGTCAGGGGGTCCCCGAGGCGGCCACGAGGTAGGGGGCATGCCCAGGGGGTAGGGCGCGCCCCCACCCTTATGGTGGCCTCGGGACTCTTCTGGCCCATCTCTGGTACTCCGTGGGCTTGTTTTGGTAAAAAAATGATCTCCGTGAATTTTAGGTCAATTGGACTCCGTTTGGTTTTCCTTTTATGCGATACTGAAAAACAAGGAAAAACAGAAACTGGAACTGGACTCTAGGTTAATAGGTTAGTCCCAAAAATCATATAAAATAGCATATAAATGCATATAAACATCCAAGGTTGATAATATAATAGCATGGAACAATAAAAAATTATAGATACGTTGGAGACATATCAAGCATCCCCAAGCTTAATTCCTGCTCGTCCTCGAGTAGGTAAATGATAAAAACAGAATTTTTGATGTGGAATGCTACCTAACATATTTGTCCATGTAATTCTCTTTATTGTGGCAAGAATATTCAGATCCGAAAGATTCAAGACAAAAGTTTAATATTGACATAAAAATAATAATACTTCAAGCATACTAACCAAGCAATTATGTCTTCTCAAAATAACATGGACAAAGAAAGCTATCCCTACAAAATCATATAGTCTGGCTATGCTCTGTCTTCATCACACAAAATATTTAAATCATGCATAACCCCGATGACTAGCCAAGCAATTGTTTCATACTTTTGATGTTCTCAAACTTTTTCAATCTTCACGCAATACATGAGCGTGAGCCATGGACATAGCACTATAGGTGGAATAGAATGGTGGTTGTGGAGAAGACAAAAAGGAGAAGATAGTCTCACATCAACTAGGCGTATCAACGTGCTATGGAGGTGCCCCTCAATAGATATCAATGTGAGTGAGTAGGGATTGCCATGCAACATATGCACAAGAGCTATAAGTGTATGAAAGCTCAAAAAGAAACTAAGTGGGTGTGCATCCAACTCGCTTGCTCATGAAGACCTAGGGCATTTTAAGGAAGCCCATCATTGGAATATACAAGCCAAGTTTTATAATGAAAGTTCCCACTAGTATATGAAAGTGACAACATAGAAGACTCTATATCATGAAGATCATGGTGCTACTTTGAAGCACAAGTGTGGTAAAAGGATAGTAGCATTGCCCCTTCTCTCTTTTTCTCTCATTTTTTATTTTTGTTTTTGTTTTTTTGGGGGCCTTCTCTTTTTTATGGCCTCTTTTTTCTCTTTTTGTATTTTTCGTTCGGAGTCTCATCCCGACTTGTGGTGGAATCATAGTCTCCATCATCCTTTCCTCACCTGGGACAATGCTCTAATAATGATGACCATGGCACTTTTATTTACTTACAACTCAAGAATTACAACTCAATACTTGGAACAAGATATGACTCTATATGAATGCCTCCGGCGGTGTACCAGGATGTGCAATGACTCATGACTGACATGTATGAAAGAATTAGGAACGGTGGCTTTGCCACAAATACGATGTCAACTACATGATCATGCAAAGCAATATGACAATGATGGAGCATGTCATAATAAATGGAACGGTAGAAAGTTGCATGGCAATATACCTCGGAATGGCTATGGAAATGCCATAATAGGTAGGTATGGTGGCTGTTTTGAGGAAGGTAAATGGTGGGTTTATGGTACCGGCGAAAGTTGCGCGGTATTACAGAGGCTAGCAATGGTGGAAGGGTGAGAGTGCGTATGATCCATGGACTCAACATTAGTCATAAAGAACTCACATACTTATTGCAAAAATCTATTAGTTATCAAAATGAAGTACTACGTGCATGCTTCTAGCTGGATAGATTGGTAGGAAAAGACCATCGCTCGTCCCCGACCGCCACTCATAAGGAAGACAATCAATAAATAAATCATGCTCCGACTTCATCACATAACGGTTCACCATACGTGCATGCTACGGGAATCACAAACTTTAACACAAGTATCTCTCAAATTCACAACTGCTCAACTAGCATGACTCTAATATCACCTTCTTCATATCTCAAAACAATGATCAAGTATCAAACTTCTCATAGTATTCAATGCACTTTATATGAAAGTTTTTATTATACCCATCATGGATGCCTATCATATTAGGACTAATTTCATAACCAAAGCCAAGTACCATGCTGTTCTAAAAGACTCTCAAAATAATTTAAGTGAAGCATGAGAGATCAATAATTTCTATAAAATAAAACCACCACCGTGCTATAAAAAGATATAAGTGAAGCACTAGAGAAAATGACAAACTACTCCGAAAGATATAAGTGAAGATCAATGAGTAGTTGAATAATTATGTAACTATGTGAAGACTCTCTAACATTTAAGAATTTCAGATATTGGGATATTATTAAAACATCAAGCAAAACAAAATAAAATAAAATGACACTCCAAGCAAAACACATATCATATGGTGAATAAAAATATAGCTCAAAGTAAAGTTACCGATAGACGAAGACGAAAGAGGGGATGCCATCCGGGGCATCCCCAAGCTTAGGCTATTGGTTGTCCTTGAATGTTACCTTGGGGTGCCTTGGGAATCCCCAAGCTTAGGCTCTTGCCACTCCTTATTCATAGTCCATCGAATCTTTACCCAAAACTTGAAAACTTCACAACACAAAACTCGACAGAAAATCTCATGAGCTCCGTTAGTATAAGAAAATAAATCACCACTTTGGGTACTGTTGTGAAGTCATTCTAAATTCATATTTGTGTACTATCTACTGCATTCCAACTTCTCTATGGTTCATACCCTCTGATACTACTCATAGATTCATCAAAATAAGAAAACAACACAAAGAAAATAGAATCTATCAAAAACAGAGCAGTCTGTAGTAATCTGTAAAAAATTATGAAATAATTGGTTGACCTGAGGAATTTGTCTATTAATCATCTGCAAAAATAATTAACCTAAACGCACTGTCCAGTAAAAAATGGCAGCTAATCTCGTGAGCACAAAAGTTTCTGTTTCTTACAGCAAGATCGCAAAGACTTCAACCAAGTCTTGCCAAAGGGTCTACTTGGCACAAACACTAATTTAAACATAAAACCACATCTAAACAGAGGCTAGATGAATTATTTATTACTAAACAGGAGCAAAAAGCAAAGAACAAAAATAAAATTGGGTTGCCTCCCAACAAGCGCTATCGTTTAATGCCCCTAGCTAGGCATGATGATTTAAATGATGCTCACATAAAAGATAAGAATTGAAACATAAAGAGAGCATCATGAAGCATATTACAAGCACATTTAAGTCTAACCCACTTCCTATGCATAGGGATTTTGTGAGGAAACAACTTATGGGAACAAGAATCAACCTGCATAGGAAGGTAAAACAAGCATAGCTTTAAAACTTTAAGCACATAGGGAGGAAACTTGATATTATTGCAATTCCTACAAGCATATATTCCTCCCTCGTGATAATTTTCAGTAGCATCATGAATGAATTCAACAATATAACCATCAAATAAAGCATTCTTTTCATGATCCCCAAGCATATAAATCTTATTACTCTCCACATAAGCAAAATTCTTCTCATTCGGAATAGTGGGAGTAAACTCAACAAAATAACTATTGTGTGAGGCATAATCCAATTGAAAATTAAAATAATGATGAAAAGTTTCATGGTTATCATTATTCTTTATGGCATACATGTCATCACAATAATCATCATAGGTAGCAACTTTGTTCTCATAATCAATTGGAACCTCTTCCAAAATAGTGGATTCACCACTAAATAAAGGCATGACCTCTCCAAATCCACTTTTATAATTATCACAATAAGAGATTCAACATCCTCCAAAATAGTGGGATCGTCACTTCCTAAATTTGACACTCTTTCAAACCCACTTTCATCAATATAATCATCATAAATAGGAGGCATGCTATCATCATAATAAATTTGCTCATCAAAACTTGGGAGACAAAAAATATCATCTCCATCAAACATAGCTTCCCCAAGGTTGTGGCTTTGCATATCATTAGCATCATGGGTATTCAAAGAATTCATACTAACAACATTGCAACCATGCTCATCATCCAAAGATTTAGTGCCAAACATTTTAATACATTCTTCTTCTAACACTTTGGAACAATTATCGAAATCCTTATTTTCACTAAAGACATTAAAAAGATGAAGCATATGAGGCAACCTTAATTACATTTTTTTGTTTTCTTTTATAGACTAAACTAGTGATAAAACAAGAAACTAAAAGATTCGATTGCAAGATCTAAAGATACACCTTCAAGCGATAACCTCCCCGGCAACGGCGCCAGAAAAGAGCTTGATGTCTACTACACAACCTTCTTCTTGTAGACGTTGTTGGGCCTCCAAGTGAAGAGGTTTGTATGACATTAGCAAATTTTCCTGAAGTGGATGACCTAAGGTTTATCAATCCATGGGAGGCGTTGGATGAAGATGGTCTCTCTCAAGCAACCCTGCAACCAAATAACAAAGAGTCTCTTGTGTCCCCAACACACAGAATACAATGGTAAATTGTATAGGTGCACTAGTTTGGCGAAGAGATAGTGATACAAGTGCAATACGAATGGTAGATATAGGTTTTTGTAATCTGAAAGTATAAAAAGAGCAAGGTAACTAATGATAAAAGTGAGCGTAAACGGTATTGTAATGCGTCAAAACAAGGCCTAGGGTTCATACTTTCACTAGTGTAAGTTCTCTCAACAATAATAACATAATTGGATGATATAACTATCCCTCAACATGCAACAAAGAGTCACTCCAAAGTCACTAATAGCAGAGAACAAACGGAGAGATTATTGCAGGGTACGAAACCACCTCAAAGATATTCTTTCTGATCGATCTATTCAAGAGTCTGTAGTAAAATAACACGAAGCTATTCTTTACGTTCAATCTATCCAACAGTTCGTACTAGAATAACACCTTAAGACACAAATCAATAACACCTTAAGTCACAAATCAACCAAAACCCTAATGTCACCTAGATACTCCAATGTCATCTGAAGTATCCGTGGGTATGATTATACGATATGTTTCACACAATCTCAGATTCATCTATTCAACCAACACAAAGAACTTCAAAGAGTGCCCCAAAGTTTCTACCGGAGAGTCAAGATAAAAACGTGTGCCAACCACTATGCATAAGTTCACGAGGTCACGGAATTCGAAAGTTGATCACGAAAACATACGTCAAGTGGATCACGTGATATCCCGTTGTCACCACAGATAAGCAGATGCAAGGCATACATCAAGTGTTCTCAAATCCTTAAAGACTCAATCCGATAAGATAACTTCAAAGGGAAAACTCAGTCCATTACAAGAGAGTATAGGGGGAGAAACATCATAAGATCCAACTATAATAGCAAAGCTCGCGATACATCAAGATCGTTCCGAATCAAGAACACGAGAGAGAGAGAGAGATTAAACACATAGCTACTGGTACATACCCTCAGCCCCGAGGGAGAACTACTCCCTCCTCGTCATGGAGAGCCCCAGGATGACGAAGATGGACACCGGAGAGGGATTCCCCCCTCCGGCAGGGTGCCGGAACGGGTCTAGATTGGTTTTCGGTGGCTACAGAGGCTTGCGGCGGCGGAACTCTGGATCTATGTTTCTTTCTGGGAGTTTGGGTATATATGAGAGGTGTTGGAGTCGGGAGCAAGTCAGGGGGGTCCCCGAGGCGGCCACGGGGTAGGGGGCGTGCCTAGGGGGTAGGGCGTGCCCCCACCCTCGTGGTGGCCTCGGGACTCTTCTGGCCCATCTCTGGTACTCCGTGGGCTTCTTCTGGTCCAAAAATGATCTCCGTGAAATTTCAGGTCAATTGGACTCTGTTTGGTTTTCCTTTTCTACGATACTCAAAACAAGGAAAAAACAGAAACCGGCACTGGGCTCTAGGTTAATAGGTTAGTCCCAAAAATCATATAAAATAGCATATAAATGCATATAAAACATCCAAGGTTGATAATATAATAGCATGGAACAATCAAAAATTGTAGATATGTTGGAGACGTATCATGATGCGGCTTGAACTACGTCAGTATTTCCCCAAAGAGGAAGGGATGATGCGGCACAGTGATACATCTCCAACGTATCTATAATTTTTGATTGTTCCATGCTATATTATATTCTGTTTTGGACATTATTGGGCTTTATTATACACTTTTATATTATTTTTGGGACTAACCTATTAACTGGAGGCCCGACCCAGAATTGCTGTTTTTTTGCCTATTTTAGGGTTTCGCAGAAAAAGAATATCAAACGGAGTCCAGACGGAATGAAACCTTCGGGAACGTGATTTTTGGAACGAACATGATCTAGAGGACTTGGACCCTACGTCAGGACATCAACCAGGAGGCCACAAGGTAGGGGGGCGCGCCTACCCCCCAGGCGCGCCCTCCACCCTCGTGGGCCCACTATTGCTCCACCGACGTACTCCTTCCTCCTATATATACCTACGTACCCCCAAACTACCAGATACGGAGCCAAAACGGTAATTCCACTGCTGTAACTTTCTGTATCCACGAGATCCCATCTTGGGGCCTGTTCCGGAGCTCCGACGGAGGAGGCATCGATCACGGAGGGCTTCTACATCAACACCATAGCCCCTTCGATGAAGTGTGAGTAGTTTACCTCAGACCTACGGGTCCATAGTTATTAGCTAGATGGCTTTTTCTCTCTTTTTGGATCTCAATACAAAGTTCTCCCCCTCTCTTGTGGAGATCTATTCGATGTAATCTTCTTTTGCGGTGTGTTTGTTGAGACCGATGAATTGTCGATTTATGATCAAGTTTATCTATGAACAATATTTGAATCTTCTCTGAATTCTTTTATGTATGATTGGTTATCTTTGCAAGTCTCTTTGAATTATCAGTTTGTTTTGGCCTACTAGATTGATCTTTCTTGCAATGGGAGAAGTGCTTATCTTTGGGTTCAATCTTGCGGTGTGCGTTCCCAGTGACATTAGGGGCAGCAAGGCACGTATTGTATTATTGCCGTCGTGGATAACAAGATGGGGTTTTCATCATATTGCATGAGTTTATCCCTCTACATCATGTCATCTTGCTTAAAGCGTTACTCTGTTCTCTTGAACTTAATACTCTAGATGCATGCTGGATAGCGGTCGATGTGTCGAGTAATAGTAGTAGATGCAGGCAGGAGTCGGTCTACTTGTCTCGGACGTGATTCCAATATACTGATCATACGTAGATATTCTCATAACTATGCTATATTCTGTCAATTGCTCAACAGTAATTTGTTTCCCACCATGAATACTTATGCTCTCGAGAGAAGCCACTAGTGAAACCTATGGCCCCCGGGTCTATCTTCTATCATATTAATCTTCCAATATTTATTTATTTCCTTTGCCTTTTATTTTACTTTGCATCTTTATCATAAAATACCAAAAATATTATCTTATCATATCTATCAGATCTCACTCTCGTAAGTGACCGTGTAGGGATTGACAACCCCTTATCGCATTGGTTGCGGGGATTTATTTATTTGTGTAGGTGCGAGGGACTCGTGCGTGGCCTCCTACTAGATTAATACCTTGGTTCTCAAAAACTGAGGGAAATACTTGTGCTACTCTGCTGCATTGATACGTCTCTGTCGTATCTACTTTTCCAAACACTTTTGCCCTTGTTTTGGACTCTAACTTGCATGATTTGAATGGAACTAACCCGGACTGACGCTATTTTTAGCAGAATTACCATGGTGTTATTTATGTGCAGAAACAAACGTTCTCGGAATGACCTGAAACTTCACGGAGCAACTTTTCAGAAAATATGAAAAATACCAGCAAAAGATGAAGGCCGGGGGGCCCACCACCTATCCACGAGGGTCGGGGCGCGTCTGCCCCCCCTAGGGCGCACCCCTACCTCGTGGGCGCCCTGTTGCCTCTCTGACTCCAACTCCAACTCTATATATTGTGTTTTGGGGAGAAAAAAATCAGAGAGAAGAAATCATCGCGTTTTATGTTACGGAGCCGTCGCCAAGCCCTAAAACCTCTCGGGAGGGCTGATCTGGAGTCTGTTCGGGGCTCCAGAGAGGGGAATCCGTCACCATTGTCATCATCAACCATCCTCCATCACCAATTTCATGATGCTCACCGCCGTGCGTTAGTAATTCCATTGTAGGCTTGCTGGACGGTGATGGGTTGGATGCGATCTATCATGTAATCAAGTTAGTTTTGTTAGGGTTTGATCCCTAGTGTCCACTATGTTCTGAGATTGATGTCGCTATGACTTTGCTATGCTTAATGCTTGTCACTAGGGCCCGATTGCCATGATTTCAGATCTAAACCTATTATGTTTTCATCAATATATGAGAGTTCTTGATCTTATCTTGCAAGTCTATAGTCACCTATTATGTGTTATGATCCGTTAACCCCGAAGTGAAAATAATCGGGATACTTACCGGTGATGACCGTAGTTTGAGGAGTTCATGTATTCACTATGTGTTAATGCTTTGTTCCGGTACTCTATTAAAAGGAGGCCTTAATATCCCTTAGTTTCCGTAAGGACCCCGCTGCCATGGGAGGGTAGGCCAAAAGATGTCATGCAAGTTCTTTTCCATAAGCATGTATGACTATATTCGGAATACATGCCTACATTACATTAATGAACTGGAGCTAGTTCTGTGTGACCCTAGGTTATGACTGTTACATGATGAACCGCATCTGGCATAATTCTCCATCACTGATCCATTGCCTACGAGCTTTCCATATATTGTTCTTCGCTTATTTACTTTTCCGTTGCTATTGCTATCATCACTACAAAATACCAAAAACATACTTTTACTACTGTTACCTTTTGCTACCGTTACCACTACTATCATATTACTTTGCTACTAAACACTTTGATGCAGGTATTAAGTTTCCAAGTGTGGTTGAATTGACAGCTCAGCTGCTAATACTTAAGGCTATTCTATGGCTCCCCTTGTGCCGAATCAATAAATTTGGGTTGAATACTCTACCCTCGAAAACTGTTGCGATCCCCTATACTTGTGGGTTATCAAGACTATATTCTGGCGCCGTTGCCAGGGAGTGTAGCGACCCGACCTCAGATGGTCAAGTCTCTGTGCTTCAGTGTCATCCCTGGATTTATAACAGAGTAGCAATCACACACTTATTACATCGAATGTCTCTAAAGAGAACTTATTACAAGAATATGGCTTAAGGCCATCTAATGCGATAACATCGGAAGGCTTGGAAGATAAGGTGAGTCCATCAACTCCAACGGCATAGCTGAGCTGCACGGCAACGACCTAACGAACCTTACTCCTCGTCTGAAAAGTCTGCAACATAATACGTTGCAGCCCAAAAACGGGTCAGCACATGGAATATGCTGGCAATATAACACAGTAGAGCAGAAACAGAATAATGCTATCACTATATGCATATATGGCTGGTGGAAAGCTCTATGGTTATAGTTTTGCGAAAAGCCAATTTTTTCCTACAACAAAGGAATAGATTTTAATTTTACTATTATGGTGGTTGAAACATCATTGAGAAGGTATCCCCAACTCAATCCCAATTAAAGTGATTAACAACCCAACAGTATTAGTTAAACATGGTGAGATACATGTGATAACCCAAGTACTAGATACTCAAGAATTGTCCATAACCGGGGACACGGCTAACCATGATTAGACTGTACACTCTGCAGAGGTTTGCGCACTTTTCCCCACAAGACTCGATCGCCTCCGTTGGATTTCTTGCACTACATGGTGTTTGAGAAACGGATGACCAAGACACAGTCTTTCAGAAACGTTAACTCTCTACTCCGGGTAGACCATACCAAACCTACAAAACCCACTACCTACTGATCTACCTCCTCAAGAGCTTCACGTAACTTTCTCAACTATGCTAGAGCCCATAATAGCTTGTGGCTGCACACGGAAGTTTCTAGCATGAATCATCTCAGTTCCCTTTGAGCCTGGGTGGCGGTTCATAGGAAGATCACACGGGTACCCCAGGATTTCCAAAAAAAATAGACAACACTGAGTTCCCCAGGTGCCTCAATCCACCCAGTTGTTTGATTAAGTTGCCACCTTAATTTGAACCTTAATTAACAATCTCACATCTGACATGAATTTCTCTCAAACCCAAACCACGTCTACGAGCATAGTATAGTAATATAAGCAATACGTAGAAGTAACTCCCAAGGGTTTGAATATAACAGGGCAATAGGTTCTACCTCGGCAACTACTTCCCAACCCACAAGTTAATGACATCCTAATCATGCAATGTTTGAGGATTGGAACTAATGCATAAAAACTGGGTAATAATGGGATATGATCAAAGTGGTACTTGCCTTGCTGACGATCCGCGAATCCTAGAGACTCGTAGTAACATGCTTCGCACTCTGGGAATTCTATCGCAAGCAAACAATAACATACATAAGTAACAAGCAACGATGCACAAGCAAAACTCAAATAAGAGAGGTTGACCAGAAAGTTCAACTTAAGAACTCTGGTACGCAAAAAGAATCAAGTCAAACGAAGCAACGAAAGTCAAACGGCGAAAGAAAGAAGCTTTGTTTACTAATCTGAAACTAGGTCAAATTTTTACAGTAGAGAAAACTTGTTTGAGTTGATTAACCGGAAAGAGGGTTTCGAGACGAAACTCCAGGCACTTGAATCGCCTGATTCCGTTAACGAGCGAAAAGATAAATAGAATCTAAGATCGGATCAGAAATCGCGATCAGAGAAAATCGCGGAATAAATCTGATAAAAGAAAACTCACGAACAGACTAACGAACGAGCGTTCGTTAGTTGTTTCTAACGGGCGAGGAACCGTTCGTTAAAACGAATGTTCGGACGAATGTCCACTAACTAGAAGAACCGAAAAAAAACCCTGCGAATCCAACAAAAAACGGATCTAGGGTTTCTAAAAAAACCGAACGGTCTTTATAAAAAAAACCGAACGGTCTTTATAAAAAAAACCGGCGGCGGGGCGCGGCGGCTACCTCCGGCGAGAGGTCCGGTGGGGCGGCGGCGGCACAGCGGCGGCAGCGGTGGTGCGGCGCGGGCGGCGGTGGTGTGGTGGGGTGTTGGGTGCGGGGGTGGCGGCGTATATAAAGGACGGGGCGGGGCGGCTTGGAGTAGGGGGCAAGGCGCGGCGGAGGCGGAGTCCAACTCGGACTCCGGTCCGAGTGGCGGGGGCGGCGGCCTGGCGCGGCTGGGCCTTAGGCCCAGTCGGCGTGGGAACCCCTTTTCTTTTTTTTAAAACTTCGCTGACCGAAATAGAATCCTAGAAAAAATAAATAAAAACCTAAAAATGCCAAAACAAATTTTCACCGTCTAAATAAAATATTTAGGACGAGCTGAACATTTTCTTGGCCCTGAAATAAAATTTTGAAAACGTGCAATTTTTCTAATGCAAATAAAATGCGAATAAAACCAAATAAAATCCAATAAATGAGTTTAATATTTTTCCTCCAATATTTCAATTATTTTTGGAGAATTCATATTATCTCCACTCATTTGATTTAATATGAAATATTTTTCGGAGAGAAAAATTATTAAAATCAAAATCCTTGTTTCATTATTTGATAAAAATCAAATATGAAAACTGGAAAATCCCCAACTCTCTCCGTGGGTCCTTGAGTTGCTTAGGATTTCGACGATTGCGGAACGAAAATGCAATAAATCATGATATGCATGGATGATCTATGTATAACATTCCAAATTGAAAATTTTGGGATGTTACAAACCTACCCCCCTTAAGATGAATCTCGCCCTCGAGATTCGGGTTAGCTAGAAAATAGGTATGGATGGTCCTTGCGGAGATCATCCTCTCGTTCCCAGGTAGCTTCATCCTCGGTATGGTGGCTCCGCTGAACTTTGCAAAACTTGATAACCTTACTGCGGGTGACTCTGCTGGCAAACTCAAGAATCTTTACTGGCTTCTCCTCGTAAGTCAAATCACTGTCCAACTGAATCGCCTCCAAGGGTACTGTATCTCTTAATGGTATATCCGCCATCTCAGCATGACACTTCTTCAGCTGTTAAACGTGGAACACATCGTGGACTCCTGACAATCCCTCGGGTAACTCCAACTTGTAGGCAACTTCTCCCATCCGTTCCAAAATGCGATACAGTCCTACAAATCTCAGGGCTAACTTTCCTTTAACTCCAAAACGTTTCACTCCTCGCAAGGTCGATACTCGCAGATATGCTCTATCTCCAATTACGTAGGTTACCTCCTTGCGTTTTGAGTCTGCATAACTCTTCTGCCTGGACTGAGCAATCTTCAGTCGGTCTCAGATCAATTTTACCTTCTCCTCAGATTCTTTAATCAAGTCTGGTCCAAACAACTTTCGGTATCCTACCTCATCCCACATCAACGGTGTTCTGCACCTGCGTCCATACAAGGCTTCAAACGGTGCCATCTTCAAACTGGCTTGGTAGCTATTGTTGTATGAGAACTCTGCATATGGCAAATTGTCATCCCAACTAGATCCATAATCTAGCGCACATGCTCTCAACATGTCCTCCAAAATTTGATTGACTCTCTCAGTCTGTCCATCTGTCTGCGGGTGAAACGATGTACTGACTCCAATCTCGTTCCCATAGTCTGGTGTAACTGATGCCAAAACTTTGAAGTAAACTGTGTTCCTCGATCTGATACAATGGTCCTCGGAACTCCATGCAGACATACGATCCTGGACATATAGATCTTGGCCAACTTTGCACTTGTATAGGTGGTTTTCACTGGGATGAAGTGAGCTACTTTGGTCAAACGATCAACTACTACCCATATGGAATCATATCCTGCTTTAGTCCTGGGTAATCCGGTGATAAAGTCCATGCCAAGTTTATCCCACTTCCATCGGGTATCGGCATAGGCTGTAACAGTCCTGCTGGCTTCTGATGTTCTGCCTTAACTCTCTGACATACATCACATACGGCTACATACTCGGCAATATCCTTCTTCATACCAGTCCACCAGAAACGTTCCTTCAAATCCAAATACATCTTGGTGTTTCCGGGGTGTATCGAGTATGGTGAGTCATGGGCCTCTTGAAGTATTAACTTCCTGATCTCCTGGTTGTTGGGCACATAAACTCGGTCCTCAAACCATAGGGTATCGTGCTCATCTTCACGAAAACCTTTGGCCTTTCCTTTGCCCATCTTCTCCTTTATCTCGGCAATCTCTTTATCATCTTTCTGGGCTTCCCGAATCTTATCCAGCAATGTCGACTGAACCTCCATTGTGGCAATGAACCTTCTAGGTACAATCTCTAATCGAAGTTCCATGATGTCCTTTGATAATTCCTTCGGCAGTCCTTTACTTTCAAGGATATTAGCATAACTCTTCCGACTCAATGCGTCTGCTACGACATTGGCCTTTCCTGGATGATAGTGTAGCTTCATGTCATAATCCTTTATAAGCTCCAACCATCTCCTCTGCCTAAGGTTCAGCTCCTTCTGGGTGAAGATGTACTTCAAACTCTTGTGATCCGTGTACACATCACAACAGTTTCCAATAAGGTAATGTCTCCAAGTCTTCAACGCATGCACTACGGCTGCTAGCTCCAAATAATGCGTGGAATAATTCAACTCATGAGGTTTTAGTTGTCGTGAGGCATACGAAACAACTCTTCCGTCCTGCATAAGCACACATCCAAGTCCTAAGCGAGAGGCGTCGCAATACACTTGGAACTCCTTATGTATATCTGGCAGTACTAGCACTGGGGCTGTAGTCAAACATTTCTTCAACTCCTGGAAACTTGCTTCACAATCTTCTGTCCATTTAAACTTGGTATCCTTCTTCAACAGTTCAGTCATTGGTTTTGCAATCTTGGAAAAATTCTCAATGAATCTCCGGTAGTATCCTGCGAGTCCAAGAAAACTGCGGATCTCGCTAACTGAGGTGGGTGCCAACCATTCAGTGACTGACTGAACCTTGCTGGGGTCTACTGCTATACCTTCTCCTGATATAACATGTCCAAGGAATCCGACTTCCTTCAGCCAAAACTCGCATTTGCTAAACTTAGCATACAACTGGTGTTCCCTGAGCTTCTCGAGAACTAAACGCAAATGCTCTTTGTGCTCCTCCTCGTTCTTCGAGTATACCATGATATCATCAATAAACACCACAACAAACTTGTCCAAATACTCCATGAACACCTTGTTCATCATGCTCATGAAATAGGCAGGGGCGTTAGTCAGTCCAAACGACATGACCGTGTACTCGTATAATCCATATCGCGTTGTGAACGTCGTCTTTGGTATGTCCTTCTCTCGTATCTTCAACTGATGATACCCTGATCGTAAATCGATCTTTGAGAACACTTTAGCTCCTTGCAACTGATCAAACAGATCATTGATCATCGGTAGTGGGTACTTGTTCTTTATCGTCACTTCATTCAAGGCTCGATAATCAACAACCATCCTTAGGGATTTATCCTTCTTCTCAACCAAAAGTACTGGCTCCCCAAGGTGATGAACTTCTTCGGATGTATCCTTTCTCCAATAACTCCTTGATCTGTTTCTTAATTTCTTCCAGATCATTTGCGGGCATCCGATAGGGTCTCTTGGATATTGGTCCTGTACCTGGCAACAGCTCTATCAAAAACTCAATGTCTCTGTCCGGTGGCATGCCTGGTAACTCCTCTGGGAAAACATCCGGGTAATCCTTTACTACCGGCACTTCCTCCTGAACAACTCCCGTAAGGGCATTCACTTGGCTCCTTTTTGGCACATGCCTAGACACATACTTAATCCTTTTTCCCTCCGGGGTGGTGAGATAAATCGACTTACTCACACAGTCAATGCTTCCTCCATACTTTGACATCCAGTCCATACCCAATATCACATCCAATCCTTGCGACTTCAAGATAATTAGGTCGGACAGAAACACATGTGTGCCAATGGTTAAGGGTATCTGATCACACCATCGGTAGCCATATATTCTGCTCCAGGTGAACTCACTAAAAGAGGGGTCCTAAGGGTTTGGGTTGGTAGTTTAAACTTATCCACGAATCCCCTTGATATGTATGAATGCGATGCACCAGTATCGAAAAGAACAAGAGCGGTAAATGACTTAACCAAAAACTTACCTATTACCGCGTCCGGCTGCTCTTCAACCTCCTCCACGTTAACGTGGTTCACTTGTCCTTTGTTGAATGGATTGGGCTTCTTCCCAGCGCTTCCATTTCCGTTTCCATTCCTTCCTTCGGGGCAATCATTGGCATAGTGCCCTGTCTTCCCGCACTTAAAATAGGTAGACTTAAGTCTCTTTTGGCGGGAGTGGACGGGTTGGAGCGGTTCTGATTGTTGTTAGCTCCGTTCCATTCCCATTCTTAGCACCACTGTGGTTATGTGATCCTCCTCCAGTGTGGTTGTGACCTCCATGGTTGTGAACAAGTCCTCCTGAGTTCAGGGTTAGGCGAGGCTTCTGCTGAGCTCCTGATTTATACTTCCCTTGTCCATACTTTCTCTTGCGGCTCTCAATCTGCTGCTATTTCCCTTCAATCATAAGAGCCTTATCTACCAACTCCTGGTAGTTGTTGAAGGTTGCTACCATCAACTGCATGCTCATCTCATCATTCAGCCCTTCCATAAACTTCTCCTGCTTCGCGGCATCTGTGGCCACATCATCAGGGGCATAGCGTGATAACTTGCTAAACTCATCCACGTACTGAGCCACAGTACGGTTCCCCTGGCGTAGGTTGCGGAACTCCCGCTTCTTCATCTGCATAGCTCTAGTTGAGACATGGGCGGTGCGGAAAGCTTGCTGAAACTGGTCCCAAATGACGTTGGCTACAGGAAAAGTGGCTATGTAATTCTTCCACCATGAGGCTGCTGGTCCATCCAATTGATGTGCGGCAAAGCGCACCCTCTCAGCATTTGTGCAACCTGCGGTGTTCAACTCCCTTCCAATACGGTGTAGCCAATCATCAGCAACTATAGGCTCGGTGCTACTGGAAAACACCGGCGGCTGTAACCTTAGAAAACGGGCTAGGTTGTCCACTGGCGGTGGGTTGTTGTTGTTGTTTCCCTAGTTCTGAACTAGCAATTGCATCAAGGCATTCTGCTGCTGGATCAACTGGGTGAGCTCCGGCGGGAAAGCAAAACCGGGGTCACGTCTTGGAGGCATCTGAGGGGTTTAGATGAGAGAGATTTAGAATAGAAGAGGTCTAATGTGAAAACACTACCCATATGCACATGAGACAAACACAATCATTTCACTCAATCAATCAAGCAAGGCCATACAAACGATCTAGAACTATCGCACAAGTGCTTAACTACTGCTAAATACATGGGGAAAATACTACTAATAGTTGGTGGTCATCTAGAAATTTTGATCGGTGGAAGACTCCATGACGTCTGCTCCAGTTTCGTCTTTATAGTCATCATCACTAGGATCGGAATCGGTGTCGTCGATGATGATGTAGTCCTCGGGGCGTATTTCCTTGGGTTCTACTTCTTCTTCTATTGGTGCTGGTCCTCCAATGAATACTCCGATCTTCTTGACTAAGTCGTCATTCTTCTCCAGTAGTGTCTTGATTTCCTTCTCATATCCATCGCGGGTAAACTTGAGTTCTTCCTCCAGCTCAAGGATCCTAGTCTTCGCCTTCTTCAAGTCCATCATGTCCGCACACATCTGGTTCTCCTGACGTTGAATGTGCTGGTTTAACTCCTGGATGAAAACTACAATGGATCTATCCTTCTTAGTGCTGATTACTTCCCGTTGCTCGTCTCGGCGCCCACATATTTGGTAAATAGTGTCCTTAAGCTCCCTGTTGTAAACTTCTCCAATGCGTCCCATGGTGATGTGAGCTACCATACTTTTTCCTAAACTCCAGGTTGGTGCGTCGAAGGAAAATTCTATGGGTTTAGAGGTTGGCGAGAACGTCCTTCCTGGAACTTGTACTTGAATCATCCAGCGCTCCTCTTCAGTAAAGTGGCATTGTACGTCCCGGTGAAGCTTGGTATTCCAATGTTCAAGTACCTAGTCACTTCCTTCAAGTGGCGTCCAAAAGGTGTGTCTTCATCCGGTTGTGCAAACTGGTTCTTCATCTCCGTCATCCTAAAGAGTAGAAAATGGAGAGGAGTCAGAAATGAGAAGAGAAGTGTGACCTAGGGTTTATCTTAGTGGTCGTGTCCTACACTCAGTGTGTGCTCTGATACCATCTTGTAGCGACCCGACCTCAGATGGTCAAGTCTATGTGCTTCAGTGTCATCCCTGGATCGGTAATGCTGACACACACAGTACTCGAAGGATTTATAACAGAGTACAATCACACACTTATTACTTCGAATGTCTTCAAAGAGAACTTATTACAAGAATATGGCTTAAGGCCATCTAATGCAATAACAGCGGAAGGCTTGGAAGATAAGGTGAGCCCATCAACTCCAACAGCATAGCTGAGCTGCACGGCAACGACCTAGCGAACCTTACTCCTCGTTTGAAAAGTCTGCAACATAATACGTTGCAGCCCAAAAATGGGTCAGCACATGGAATATGCTGGCAATATAACACAGTAGAGCAGAAACAGAATAATGCTATCACTATATGCATATATGGCTGGTGGAAAGCTCTATGGTTATAGTTTTGCGAAAAGCCAATTTTTTCCTACAACAAAGGAATAGATTTTAATTTTACTATCATGGTAGTTGAAACATCATTGAGAAGGTATCCCCAACTCAATCCCAATTAAAGTGATTAACAACCCAATAGTATTAGTTAAACATGGTGAGATACATGTGATAACCCAAGTACTAGATACTCAAGAATTGTCCATAACCGGGGACACGGCTAACCATGATTAGATTGTACACTCTGCAGAGGTTTGCGCACTTTTCCCCACAAGACTCGATCGCCTCCATTGGATATCTCGCACTACATGGTGTTTGAGAAACGGATGACCGAGACATAGTCTTTCAGAAACGTTAACTCTCTACTCCGGGTAGACCATACCAAACCTACAAAACCCACTACCTGCTGATCTACCTCTTCAAGAGCTTCACGTAACTTACTCAACTATGCTAGAGCCCATAATAGCTTGTGGCTGCACACGGAAGTTTCTAGCATGAATCATCTCAGTTCCCTTTGAGCCTGGGTGGCGGTCCATAGGAAGATCACACGGGTACCCCGGGATTTCCAAAAAAATAGACAACATTGGGTTCCCCAGGTGCCTCAATCCACCCAGTTGTTTGATTAAGTTGCCACCTTAAGTTGAACCATTAATTAACAATCTCACTTCTGACATGAATTTCACTCAAACCCAAACCACGTCTACGAGCATAGCATAGTAATATAAGCAATACGTAGAAGTAACTCCCAAGGGTTTGAATATAACAGGGCAATAGGTTCTACCTCAGCAACTACTTCCCAACCCACAAGTTAATGACATCCTAATCATGCAATGTTTGAGGATTGGAACTAATGCATAAAAACTGGGTAATAATGGGATATGATCAAAGTGTTACTTGCCTTGCTGACGATCCGCGAATCCTAGAGACTCGTAGTAACACGCTTCGCACTCCGGGAATTCTATCGCAAGCAAACAATAACATACATAAGTAACAAGCAACGATGCACAAGCAAAACTCAAATAAGAGAGGTTGACCAGAAAGTTCAACTTAAGAACTCCGGTACGCAAAAAGAATCAAGTCAAACGAAGCAACGAAAGTCAAACGGTGAAAGAAAGAAGCTTCGTTTACTAATCTGAAACTAGGTCAAATTTTTACAGTAGAGAAAACTTGTTTGAGTTGATTAACTAGAAAGAGGGTTTTGAGACGAAACTCCAGGCGCTTGAATCGCCTGATTCCATTAAACGAGCGAAAAGATAAACAGAATCTAAGATCGGATCAGAAATCGCGATCAGAGATAATCGCGGAATAAATCCGATAAAAGAAAACTCACGAATAGACTAACGAACGAGTGTTTGTTAGTTCTTTCTAACGGGCGAGGAACCGTTCGTTAAATCGAGTGTTCAGACAAACGTCCGCTAACTAGAAGAACCGAAAAAAACAGCAAATCCAAAAAAACGGATCTAGGGTTTCTAAAAAAACGAAGGGTCTTTATAAAAAACTGGCGGCGGGGCGCGGCGGCTACCTCCGGCGAGAGGTCCGACGGGGCGGCGGCTTAGGGGACGGCGGCTGCGGCGGTGGCGGGGCGGCAGGCGGCGGGGGCAGGCGGCGGGGGCGGTGGTGTGGTGGGGTGTTGGGGGCGAGGGTGGCGGCGTATATAAAGGACGGGGCGGGGCGGCTTGGAGTAGGGGGCATGGAGCGGCGGAGGCGGAGTCCAACTCGGACTCCGGTCTGAGTGGCGGCAGCGGCGGCGGCGCGCGCAGGAGGCTGCCCCTTTTTTTTCAAACTTCGCCGGCCGAAATAAAATCCTAGAAAAAAAATAAAAACCTAAAAATGGCAAAACAAATTTTCACCGTCTAAATAAAATATTTAGGACGAGATGAACATTTTCTTGGCCCTAAAATAAAATTTTGAAAACGTGCAATTTTTCTAATGCAAATAAAATCTGAATAAAACCAAATAAAATCCAATAAATGAGTTTAATATTTTTCCTCCAATATTTCAATTATTTTGGAGAAGTCATATTATCTCCACTCATTTGATTTAATATGAAATATTTTTCGGAGAGAAAAATTATTTAAATCAAAATCCTCGTTTCATTATTTGATAAAAATCAAATATGAAAACCGGAAAATCCCCAACTCTCTCCGTGGGTCCTTGAGTTGCTTAGGATTTCGAGGATTGCGGAACGGAAATGCAATAAATCATGATATGCATGGATGATCTATGTATAACATTCCAAATTGAAAATTTGGGATGTTACAGGGAGCATAGCTCTATTCTTTGAGTCACTTGGGATATATATATCTGCTTATCATTATGAAGAACTTGAGAGATCCAAAAACCAAGATCTATCCCTCAACTACGAGGGGAGGTAAGGAACTGCCATCTAGCTCTGCACTTGATTCACCTTCTGTTTTGAGTAAGCTTGTGACACCTACACCTGCTTCTGCTATTCGTTCTGACATGTCGCATGTTATTGATGATGCCCCTTCTGCTATGCATGATACTTATGATGAAACTACTTCTATGCTTGATACTACTATGCCACTTAGTGTTTTTCTTGATGAACAACTTGCTAGGGCTAGAGAGATTGAAAATATTGAATCTGATAATACTGATGAAAGTGATGATGAAGAATCACCTGTTATTCCTAAGGGTTATGTTTTTGATCAAGAAGCTTCTTTAGCTATTTTAGCTTGCAAAGATAAAAATGAACTCAAAAGGTTATTAGCTAAATGGAATAAGCAATCTCTAAATGCTAGAATGAAACCTGACCCTGCTTTTGCTACTTCACCTATCTTTGTTACTGATAAGGATTATGAATTCTCTGTTGATCCTGATATAATTACTTTGGTTGAATCTGATCCTTTTCATGGCTATGAATGTGAAACTGTTGTGGCACATCTTACTAAATTGAATGATATAGCCACCCTGTTCACTAAAGATGAGAGAACTCGTTACTTTTACATCCTTAAAATATTCTCGTTCTCATTAAAGGGTGATGCTAAGATATGGTTTAATTCTCTTGATCCTGGTTGTGTGCGTAGTCCCCAGGATATGATTTATTACTTCTCTGCTAAATATTTCCCTGCTCATAAGAAACAAGCTGCTTTAAGGGATATATATAATTTTGTGCAAATTGAAGAAGAGAGTCTCCCACAAGCTTGGGGAGGCTTCTCCAATTACTTAATGCTTTGCCGGATCATCCCCTTAAGAAAAATGAAATACTTGATATCTTTTATAATGGACTAACCGATGCTTCCAGAGATTACCTAGATAGTTGTGATGGTTCTGTTTTCAGGGAAAGAACACCGGATGAAGCTGAAATTCTATTGAATAATATGTTGGCAAATGAAAATAATTGGACACCTCCAGAGCCAGTTCCTGAGCCTATTCCTAAACCCACTCCGAAGAAGAGGGGTATTCTATTTCTCAGTCCTGAAGATATGCAAGAGGCAAAGAAATCTATGAAAGAAAAAGGTATTAAAGCTGAAGATGTTAAGAATTTACCTCCTATTGAAGAAATACATGGTCTTAATTTACCGCCTGTTGAAGAAACATATGATCTTAATCCTATACCTATTGAAGAAACTCATGCTCTTGATAACCCGACACAGGTAGTAAAGGTAAATTCTCTCTATAGATATGATAAAGCTGAAATCCCATTTACTAAATTTGCCAGCCCATGCTTAGATGAGTTTGATAAATTTATGGCTAAACAAGAAGATTTTAATGCTTATTTTGGTAGAAAATTGAAATACAATTCAAATATGCTTGAACACTTGGGTGATTATATGGCTAAGGTCAAAGGTGAACTTAAACTTATTAGTAAACATGCTTCTATGGTTACCACTCAAGTAGAACAAGTAGTTAAAGCTCAAAATGATTTGCTCAATGAATTGAATAGTAAAGATAATGATCATGCTGTTAGAGTTATGACTAGAGGTGGTAGAATGAATCAGGAAACTTTGTATCCTGAAGGCCATCCTAAGAGAATTGAGCAAGATTCTCAAAGAAATAATATAGATGCACCTAGTTCTTCTAAAAAGAAGAAAAAGAAAAATGATGGGACTTTGCATGCTTCTAGTGAACCTATTACTGAAACACTTGAGAATCCAAATGATATTTCTATTTCTGATGCTGAAACACAATCTGGTAATGAACCTGAAACTAGTGATAATGTTAATGATAATGTTCATGATAATGCTCAACCTAGTAATGATAATGATATAGAAATTGAACCTGCTGTTGATCTTGATAACCCACAATCAAAGAATCAACGTTATGATAAAAGAAAGATTTTGTTGCTAGGAAACATGGTAAAGAAAGAGAGCCTTGGGTTCAGAAACCCATGCCTTTTCCTCCCAAACCGTCCAAGAAAAAGGATGATGAGGATTTTGAGTGCTTTGCGGAAATGATTAGACCTATCTTTTTGCGTATGCGATTAACTGATATGCTCAAAACCAATCCTTATGCTAAGTACATGAAAGATATTATAACAAATAAAAGAAAGATACCGGAAGCTGAAATTTCCACCATGCTTGCTAATTATACTTTTAAAGGTGGAATACCAAAGAAACTTGGAGATCCAGGAGTACCCACTATACCAGGCTCCGTTAAAAGAAACTATGTTAAAACTTCTTTATGTGATCTTGAAGCCGGTGTTAGTGTTATGCCTCTCTCTTTATATCGTAGACTTGATTTGAATAAGTTGACACCTACTGAAATATCTTTGCAAATGTCTGATAAATCAACTGCTATACCTGTCGGTATTTGTGAGGATGTGCCTGTTGTAGTTGCAAACGTTACTATTTTAACGGACTTTGTTATTCTTGATATTCCCCAGGACGATAGTATGTCTATTATTCTTGGAAGACCCTTTTTGAATACTACAGGGGCTGTTATTGATTGCACTAAAGGCAATGTCACTTTTCATGTTAATGGTAACAAGCATACGGTACACTTTCCGAGGAAACAACCTCAAGTTCATAGTATCAACTCTATTGGAAAAATTACATTGATTATATTTGGAGGTTTTGAATTTCCTCTTCCTACTGTCAAGAAGAAATATGATATTCTTATTATTGGCGATGTGCATATCCCCGTTGAGGTAACGTAGTGTTATTCGAAATTACTCCGGTTTCATGTTATTCGGAATGAGTTCGTTCACAAGACTTGATCAACCTTGTTAGTGGATTCCATTTGATGATCATGAGATGGATGAAACTAGAAGGCACAACCTTCTGTACCCCACTTTTACTTTCTGTTAATTATATGAAATAAAATAAAAATAATACTTTTCTGTCTGTTATCTGATTATCCATGCAATATAAAAATACCCCGAAAATAGAAGTTCTCCAAATGCCCTGAAATTTAAATATGATTTTTTCCAGAATATTTGAGAATATTTGGCACTGAGAACACAACAGCGGGGGTCAACCACCTGCCCACGAGGGTGTATGGCGCGCCCTACCCCCCTGGGTGCGCCCCCTGCCTCGTGGGCCTACGGTGGCCCTCCTCCACTTATCCTTTCACTCACACACTCCTTCTTCCTCCCCCAAACACGAATATCCATCTCAAGCACGAGTTCTAGCTCATTTTGCTTCCATTTTCGATCTCCTTGCTCAAAGCACCTCTCACAAAACTGCTTGGGGAGATTGTTCCATGGTATGTGACTCCTCCATTGGTCCAATTAGTTTTTGTTCTAGTGTTTTATTCGTTGCAAATTTTTGCTGCTTAGGTGACCCTCTTCTTGAGCTTGCATGTCAAATTTATATGGTCAAAAGTAGTTTTGATGCATGATATAGGCTCTAGGCACTTGTAGGAGTAGTTTTTATCAATATTATTGAGTTTGGTTTACTTTTATTTTGAAGTTACTAAAAATTTCAGGATTTTTTAGAAAATGATGAGGAGACTTTTGAGGGGCTCATCGAGCCAAAGCTCGAAGGAAAAGGCACCGAAACCTAAGTATAATCTGCCTCGCACCACGGAGGTTTGGGCGTGTGAATGGCCTTCCGAGGATTTCTTGAGAGCAGGCAGGATTTATGAAGATTTTCATGAATTGGCTAAGAATGCAGGCCTTACCGCTTTCCTCCACGACCAATGCGATTAGTATCTCTTACTCACAAATATCTTTGTGCAAAACTTTCATTTCCATTCTAGGAGCTCACCACCTACGGTGGAGTTTTATTTATATGATGAGCATAAGGAGATGTCACTTTATGATTTTTGTCGGGTTTGTTTAGTCCCTTTTGAGGGCAAGACAGAAGAACCACATCGCAATGATGTGGAGGGGTTTATTGATACTATCACTTTAGGGGAAACAAGGAAGGTTTTCGATGCATGAATCACTAGCATACACTTTCCTGTTTTACGTTATTTTGCATTATTTGCTAGTCGTTGTTTAATTGGTCGCGGAAACTGTGGAAACCTTAGTATCCCTGATATTATTATTTTGCTCCATGGTTTATACGGTGATAACTTTGTTAGCATGGGCGGCATTATTGCCAAACGGTTAAGTCTGAACCGTACCAAGGGCCCCATCTTTGGAGGCATCTATGCTTCACGCCTAGCTGCACATTTTAACATACCTATTAGGCATTATGAGAAGGAAGAAAAAGTGTTGCCTCGTATTTATTTAGATTATAAAAGTATGGTGGCACATGATTTTATTGTTAAAAATAGGGAAGGAGAGCTTAAATATCATTTTTTTTCTTTTATAAACATCATCCTGAGACTATTACCCTGCCCGCTCCTTCTTTGTTTGATTTATCTACAGGCCAGTACCTTGTTCCGTTGAAGGCTATTCATGCCTACCGGAACCCTACACCAGCCATGGAGCCAGAGCCGGAACCACAAGTTGATCCTTCACGACAGTCTAATTACCAGTGGGATCCGGAGATGATTGTCATCCAGTGGCAATCGGAGTCTTCCTCTTCTTCTTCTCAGTACGACCCCAACTTCTACTACGGATATCAACCAGGCCAGCCGTGGCCATAGACCAACCTAGGCCAAAAGTCTAAGCTTGGGGGAGTACGTATTTCCCACCGACATTACATTTATGTTCACGCACTCATTGCTAGATGTCGGCGCTCATACTTTTTCATTGTATCATCCATGCTAGTTTATTTTCCTTTTTATACTTTCTTCTCGTGTGTTTAATAAACCTTAAGAAAAACAAATAAATTAGTTGTAGCTTTTAATTAGTTTACTTTCCATGCTTGTAGTAGTAACTAAAAATAAAACCCAAAAAGATTTCCTGTTCTTCTTTCGCTTGTTGGGAGCTTTCCCGTGTAAATAGGTATATTTCTTTTCTTTTCTTTGGGGGTCGATAGGAGGAGACCATAATTAAATTAGTGAAGTGGCTCTTATATGCATTATTGTTCATCTGACAAAAAAGAGCCCATATTGCCTTGTCTTCTCCTGTTTATTGAATGCCTGCAGATTCCAGCTTAGTCCAATGCACGTGCACTATTATTATTATTCACATCGTTCGGTCGTGCAAGTTAAAGGCAATTATGATGATATATGATGGACTGGCTGAGATGAGAAGAGCTGGTATGAACTCGACCTCTTTTGTTTTTGTAAATATGATTGGTTCATCGTTCTTGATTCAGCCTATTATGAATAAAAATGTTTGCAATGACAATTAGAGATCATAGTTTCTTGTGCCATGCTTGATTAGCTATGAGTTATAATGGTTTACCTTGCGTGCCAACATGCTATTAAAATGGTTATGATGTGGTATGATAGGGTGGTATCCTCCTCTGAATGATTTAAGTGACTTGACTTGGCACATGTTTACGCATGTAGTTGAAATAAAATCAACATAGCCTTCACGATATTTACGTTCATGGTGGATTATATCCTACTCATGCTTGCACTCGGTGTTGATTTATTTTAATGCATGTTCATGACTCTTGTCGCTCTCTAGCTGGTCGCTTCCTAGTATTCTGCTAGCCTTCACCTGTACTAAGTGGGAATACTGCTTGTGCATCCAATCCCTTTAAACCCCAAAGTTATTCCACATGAGTCCACTATACCTACCTATATACGGTATCTACCTGCCATTCCAAGTAAATTTGTATGTGCCAAACTCTAAACCTTCAAACAAATATCCTGTTTTGTATGCTCGAATAGCTCATGTATCAACTAGGGATGTCTGTATCTTCCATGTTTGGCGGGTTATTCTCAAGAGGAGTGGACTCCGCTCCTCACTCACGAGATAAATGGCTGGTCACCGGGATGCCCAGTCCCATGCTTTATGCAAACTAAATCAAAATAATTGCAAACAAAACTCCCCTTGGGACTCTTGTTAGTTGGAGGCACTCGTTGTTTTGAGCAAGCCATGGATTGATGCTTGTTGGTGGAAGGGGGAGTATAAACTTTACCATTCTGTTTGGGAACTGCCTATAATGTTGTAGCATGGAAGATATCGCCATCTCTCGGTTGTTATGTTGACAATGAAAGTATACTGCTCAAAATATTATTCACCTCTGTTTCAAAACCGAGCTCTGGGGCCTCTACAAATCCCTACTTCCCTCTGCGAAGGGCCTATCTATTTACTTTTATGCTGAGTCATCATCCTCTTATTAAAAAGCACCAGTTGGAGAGCACCGCTATCATTTGCATTCATTACTGTTAGTTCACATTGAGTATGACTTGATTGGATCTCTTTTACCATGAATAACAATGTCTAGTCAGTCTTTGGTCTTTAAAGGTGCTCTGCATTTATGTTTTGCGATCTCAGAAAGGGCTAGTGAGATACCATCTTGTTATATCATATTATGATTGTTTTGAGAAAGTGTTGTCATCCGAGATTTATTATTATGGCTCTCTAGTTGATTATGCTATTGATATGAGTAAACTTGAGACCTATGCGTTATTGCGAATGTGGTTAGTTATAATCTTTGCTGAAAACTTGAATGCTGGCTTTACAAATTTACAACAACAAGAGCAAACAGAGTTTGTAAAAGTTTTTCTTTATCACTTTCAGTTTGTGAACTGAATTGCTTGAGGACAAGCAAAGGTTTAGGCTTGGGGGAGTTGATACGTCTCCGTCGTATCTACTTTTCCAAACACTTTTGTCCTTGTTTTGGACTCTAACTTGCATGATTTGAATGGAACAAACCTGGACTGACG
The DNA here is from genome assembly GCF_018294505.1 of Triticum aestivum. Classification (NCBI taxonomy): domain Eukaryota; kingdom Viridiplantae; phylum Streptophyta; class Magnoliopsida; order Poales; family Poaceae; genus Triticum; species Triticum aestivum. Next base: position 292,211,207 of record NC_057806.1, on the reverse strand, counting down.
CTGTTTTCAGCAGAATTACCATGGTGTTATTTATGTGCAGAAACAAACGTTCTCGGAATGACCTGAAACTTCACGGAGCAACTTTTTAAAAAATATGAAAAATACTTGCAAACGATGAAGGCCAGGGGGCCCACCACCTGTCCACGAGGGTGGGGGCACGCCTGCCCCCCTAGGGCGCGCCCCCTACCTCGTGGGCCCCTTGTTGCCTCTCCGACTCCAACTCCAACTCTATATATTGTGTTTTGGGGAGAAAAAAAATCAGAGAGAAGAAATCATCGCGTTTTATGATACGGAGCCGCCGCCAAGCCCTAAAACCTCTCGGGAGGGCTGATCTGGAGTCCGTTCGGGGCTCCAGAGAGGGGAATCCATCGCCATTGTCATTGATAACCCACAAGTATAGGGGATCACAATAGTTTTCGAGGGTAGAGTATTCAACCCAAATTTATTGATTCGACACAAGGGGAGCCAAAGAATATTCTCAAGTATTAGCAGCTGAGTTGTCAATTCAAGCACACTTGGAAACTTAATATCTGCAGCAAAGTGTTTACTAGCAAAGTAATATGATAGTAGTGGTAACGGTAACAAAAGGTAAAAGTAGTAAAAGTAATGTTTTTGGTATTTTGTAGTGATGATAGCAATAGCAACGGAAAAGTAAATAAGCGAAGAGCAATATGTGGAAAGCTCGTAGGCAATGGATCGGTGATGGAGAATTATGCCGGATGCGGTTCATCATGTAACAATCATAACCTAGGGTGACACAGAACTAGCTCCAGTTCATTGATATAATGTAGGCATGTATTCCGAATATAGTCATACGTGCTTATGGAAAAGAACTTGCATAACATCTTTTGTCCTACCCTCCCGTCTATAGTCACCTATTATGTCTTATGATCCGTTAACCCTGAAGTGACAATAATCGGGATACTTACCGGTGATGACCGTAGTTTGAGGAGTTCATGTATTCCCTATGTGTTAATGCTTTGTTCCGGTTCTCTATTAAAAGGAGGCCTCAATATCCCTTAGTTTCCGTAAGGACCCCGCTGCCACGGGAGGGTAGGACAAAATATGTCATGCAAGTTCTTTTCCATAAGCACGTATGACTATATTCGGAATACATGCCTACATTACATTGATGAACTGGAGGTAGTTCTGTGTCACCCTATGTTATGACTGTTACATGATGAACCGCATCCGGCATAATTCTCCATCACTGATCCATTGCCTACGAGCTTTACATATATTGTTCTTCGCTTATTTACTTTTCTGTTGCTATTGCTATCATCACTACAAAATACCAAAAACATACTTTTACTACTGTTACCTTTTGCTACCGTTACCACTACTATCATATTACTTTGCTACTTAACACTTTGCTGCAGATATTAAGTTTCCAGGTGTGGTTGAATTGACAACTCAGCTGCTAATACTTGAGAATATTCTTTGGCTCCCCTTGTGTTGAATCAATAAATTTGGGTTGAATACTCTACCCTCGAAAACTGTTGCGATCCCCTATACTTGTGGGTTATCATGCATCACCCTTTCCTCTTCAAGGGAAAACCAAAGCAAGTGCTTAAGAGGTAGCACACAGCCATGGTAAGTATTTCCCTCAGTTATGAAACCAAGGTATCAATCCAGTAGGAGAACCAAGCAACACTATGTAAACGGTACCTGCACACAAAGAACAAATACTTGCAACCCGACGTGTAAGAGGGGTTGTCAATCCCTCCTCGGGCAAAAGATAGATTGGTTTGTATGATTTTGGATAAATAGATCTCGCAATAACACAAAAAAGTAATAAAAAAGTGCAGCAAGGTATTTTTGGGTTTTTAGTAGATCTGAAAACAAAAGCAAATAACAATAGATCTCGAAGCAAATATGATAAAGAATAGACCCGGGGGCCGTAGATTTCACTAGTGGCTTCTCTTGAGAAATAGCACACGGTGGGTAGACAAATTACTATTGGGAAATTGATATAACCTCAAATAATTATGACGATATCCAGCCAATGATCAATATACAGGCATCACGTCCAAGATTAGTAGACCGACTCCTGCCTGCATCTACTACTATTACTCCACACATCGACTGCTATCGAACATGCATCTAGTGTATTAAGTTCATGGAGAAACAGAGTAATGCAATAAGAACGATGACATGATGTAGACAATACCTATTCATGTAGGAATAGACCCCATATTGTTATCCTTCATAGCAACGATCAATACGTGCCTTGCTGCCCCTTCTATCACTGGGAAAGAACACGGCACGATCGAACCCATCACAAAGCACCTCTTCCCATGGCAAGAAAAATTGATCTAGTCGGCCTAACTAAACCAAAGATTCAAAGAAGAAATACGAGGCTATAAATAATCATGCATATAAGAGATCAAAACACAAATAACTTTCATGGATAAATAGATCTGATCATAAACTCAAAGTTCATCGGATCCCAACAGACACACCACAAAAAGAGTTACATCAAATAGATCTCGAGGAGACCATTGTATTGAGAATCAAAATAGAGAGGGGAAGCCATCTAGATATTGCCTACGGACCCGTAGGTCTACAATGAACTACTCACGCACCATCGGAGAGGCACCAATGAGGATGATGAACCCCCTCCGTGATGGTGTCTAGATTGGATCTCATGGTTTTGGAACTTGCGGCGGCTGGAATTGTGTTTTGTCGACTCCCCTAGGCTTTCTTGAATATTTGGGCATTTATAGGGTGAAGAGGCGGTGCACGTGTCCGCCGAGGTGGGCACAACCCACCAGGGCACCCCTGGGCCCCCATGCGCGCCCAGATGGGTTGTGCCCCCTCGGGGCACCCCTCTGGTACTTCTTTAGCCCATGTTGTTCCTTATAGTTCATAAAAATTCTCCAAAAAAATTCGCTGTGTTTGGACTCCGTTTGGTACTGATATTCTGCGAAGTAAAAAACAAGCAAAAAACAACAACTGGCATTGGGCACTATGTCAATAGGTTAGTCCAAAAAATAATACAAAGTTTCTATAAAATGATTGTAAAACATCCAGGAATGATAGTATAACAACATGGAACAATAAAAAATTATAGATACGTTGGAGACGTATCAACCAGCCACACGAGCAGATGTGGCTGATACGTCTGCAACGTATCTATAATTTTTGATTGTTCCATGCTATTATATTATCTGTTTTGGATGTTCTATATGCTATTTTATATTAATTTTGGGACTAACTTATTAACCCAAAGCCCAGTGTCACTTTCTGTTTTTCCTTGTTTTTGAGTTTTACAGAAAAGGAATATCAAACGGAGTCCAAACGGAATAAAACTTTCGCGATGATTTTTCTTGGACTAGAAGACACCCACGTAACTTGGAGAGAGGGCCAGAAGATCCCCAAGGAGGCCACAAGCCTCAGGGGCGCGCCCTAGGGGGCGCCCTGAGGGCTTGTGGGCCCCTCGGGAGTCCTCTAACCCTAAAACCACTTCTATAATAGAGCCTATGGCCGAGGCATAAGGGATGACACTCATCTTTTCTCTATCTTCTGCTGAGGTTGGTCATTGAGCCGTGCTCAATCTCACACCTTGCAATACAGACAAGAACCCCTTCTTGGACTGACCCATATTTAACTTCTTCAATATCTTGTCAAGGTACGTGCTTTGGGAAAGACCAATGAGGCGTCTCGATCTATCTCTATAGATCTTGATGCCTAATATGTAAGCAGCTTCTCCAAGGTCCTTCATTGAAAAACACTTATTCAAGTAGGCCTTTATGCTTTCCAAAAGTTCTATATCATTTCCCATCAATAGTATGTCATCCACATATAATATGAGAAATGCCACAGAGCTCCCACTCACTTTCTTGTAAACAGAGGCTTCTCCATAAGTCTGCATAAACCCAAATGCTTTGATCATTTCATCAAAGCGAATGTTCCAACTCCGACATGCTTGCACCATCCCATAGATGGAGAGTTGGAGCTTGCATACCTTGTCAGCATTCTTAGGATCGACAAAACCTTCTGGCTGCATCATATACAATTCTTCCTTAAGGGAACCATTAAGGAATGCCGTTTTGACGTCCATTTTCCATATCTCATAATCATAGAATGCGGAAATTGCTAACATGATTCAGACAGACTTCAGCTTCTCTACGGGTGAGAAGGTCTCATCGTAGTCAACCCCTTGAACTTGTCGATAACCCTTAGCGACAAGCCGAGCCTTATAGATAGTCACATTACCATCCGCGTCAGTCTTCTTCTTAAAGATCCATTTATTCTCTATGGCTTGCCGATCATCGGGCAAGTCTGTCAAAGTCCATACTTCGTTTTCATACATGGATCCTATCTCGGATTTCATGGCCTCAAGCCATTTGTTGGGATCTGGGCCCGCCATCACTTCTTCATAGTTCAAAGGTTCACCGTTGTCTAACAACATGATTTCCAGGACAGGGTTGCCGTACCACTCTGGTGTGGAACATGTCCTTGTGGACCTACGAAGTTTAGTAGCAACTTGATTCGAAGTTTCATGATCATCATCATTAACTTCATCTCTAGTCGGTGCAGGCACCACAGAACATATTCCTGAGCTGCGCTACTCTCCGGTTTGAGAGGCAGTACATCATCAAGTTCTACTTTCCTCCCACTTACTTCTTTCAAGAGAAACTCTTTCTCCAGAAAGGATCCATTCTTGGCAACAAAGATCTTGCCTTCGGATCTGAGGTATAAGGTACACCCAATAGTTTCCTTAGGGTATCATATGAAGACGCATTTTTCCGACTTGGGTTCGAGCTTTTTAGGTTGAAGTTTCTTGACATAAGCATCGCATCCCCAAACTTCCAGAAACGATAGTTTAGGTTTCTTCCCAAACCATAATTCATACGGTGTCGTCTCAACGGATTTCGACGGAGCCCTATTTAAAGTGAATGTGGCAGCCTCTAAAGCATAACCCCAAAATGATAGCGGTAGATCGGTAAGAGACATCATAGATCGCACCATATCCAATAGAGTGTGATTACGACGTTCGGACACACCATTACGCCGAGGTGTTCTAGGCGCGTGAGCTTTGAAACAATTCCACATTTCCTTAAGTGCATGCCAAACTCGTGACTCAAGTATTCCCTCCATGATCTGATCGTAAGAACTTTATTTTCCTATCACATTGATTCTCTACCTCACTCTGAAATTCCTTGAACTTTTCAAAGATCTCAGACTTGTGTTTCATTAAGTAGACATACCCATATCTACTTAAGTCATCAGTGAGGGTGAGAACATAACGATAGCCACTGCGAGCCTCAATGCTAATTGGACCGCACACATCAGTATGTATGATTTCCAATAAGTTGGTTGCTCGCTCCATTGTTCTGGAGAATGGAGTCTTGGTCATTTTTCCCATGAGGCATGGTTCGCACGTGTCAAATGATTCATAATCAAGAGACTCCAAAAGTCCATCTGCATGGAGTTTCTTCATGCGTTTGACACCAATGTGACCAAGGCGGTAGTGCCACAAGTATGTGGGACTATCATTATCAACCTTACATCTTTTGGCATTCACACTATGAATATGTGTAACATCATGTTCGGGATTCAATAAAAATAAACCATTGACCAGTAGGGCATGACCATAAAACATATCTCTCATATAAATAGAACAACCATTATTCTTGGATTTAAATGAGTAGCCATCTCACATTAAGCGAGATCCAGATACAATGTTCATGCTCAAAGCTGGCACTAAATAACAATTATTGAGGTTTAAAACTAATCCCGAAGGTAGATGTAGAGGTAGCGTGTCGACGGCGATCACATCGACCTGGGAACCATTCCCGACGCGGATCGTCACCTCATCCTTCGCCAGTCTCCGCTTATTCCGCAGCTCCTGTTTTGAGTTACAAATATGAGCAACTGCACCGGTATCAAATACCCAGGAGCTACTATGAGCGCTAGTAAGGTACACATCAATAACATGTATATCACATATACCTTTGGCGTTGACAGCCTTCTTATCCGCTAAGTACTTGGGGCGGTTCCGTTTCCAGTGACCATTTCCCTTGCAATAAAAGCACTGAGTCTCGGGCTTGGGTCCATTCTTTGGCTTCTTCCGGGCAACTGATTTACTGGGCGCGACAACTCCCTTGTCGTCCTTCTTGAAGTTCTTTTTACCCTTGCCTTTCTTGAAACTAGTGGTCTTATTCACCATCAACACTTAATGTTCCTTTTTGATTTCCACCTCCGCTGATTCCAGCATTGAATATAACTCAGGAATGGACTTCTCCATCCCTTGCATATTGTAGTTCATCACAAAGCTCGTATAGCTAGGTGGAACCGACTGGAGGATCCTGTCAATGACCGAGTCATCTGGAAGATTAACTCCCAGCTGAGACAAGCGGTTGTGCAACCCAGACATTTTGAGTATATGCTCGTTGATAGAACTGTTTTTCCTCCATCTTACAACTGTAGAACTTATCGGAGACTTCATATATCTCGACCCGCACATGAGCTTGGAAAACCATTTTTAGCTCTTGGAACATCTCATATGCTCCATGCTGCTCAAAACGCTTTTGGAGCCCCGGTTCTAAGCTGTAAAGCATGCCGCACTGAACCAGGGAGTAATCATCACTACGCGACTGCCAGACGTTCATAACGTCTTGAGTTGCTGGGAAAATGGGTGCGTCACCTAGCGGTGCTTCAAGGACATATGCTTTCTTGGCAGCTATGAGGATGATCCTCAAGTTACGGACCCAATCCGTATACTTGCTACCATCGTCTTTCAGCTTGGTTTTCTCTAGGAACGCGTTGAAGTTGAGGGTAACATTAGCGTGGGCCATTTGATCTACAAGACATATTGTAAATATATTTTAGACTAAGTTCATGATAATTAAGTTCATCTAATCAAATTATTTAATGAACTCCCACTCAAATAGGCATCCCTCTAGTCATCTAAGTGATACATGATCCGAATCGACTAGGCAGTGTCTGATCATCACGTGAGACGGACTAGTCATCAACGGTGAACATCTCCATGTTGATCGTATCTACTATACGACTCATGTTTGACCTTTCGGTCTCTCGTGTTCCGAGGCCACATCTGTACATGCTAGGCTCGTCAAGTCAATCTAAGTGTTTCGCATGTGTAAATCTGGCTTACACCCGTTGTATGCGAACATTAGAATCTATCACACCCGATCATCACGTGGTGCTTCGAAACAACGAACCTTCGCAACGGTGCACAGTTAGGGGGAACACTTTTCTTGAAATTTTAGTGAGGGATCATCTTATTTATGCTACCATCGTTCTAAGCAAATAACATGTAAACATGACAAACATCACATGCAAATCATAAAGTGACATGATATGGCCAATATCATCTTGCGCCTTTGATCTCCATCTTCGAGGCGCAGCATGATCACCTTCGTCACCGGCATGACACCATGATCTCCATCATCGTGTCTTCATGAAGTTGTCTCGCCAACTATCACTTCTACTACTATGGCTAACAGTTAGCAATAAAGTAAAGTAATTACATGGTGTTTTCATTGACACGCTGGTCATACAATAAATTAAGACAACTCCTATGGCTCCTGCCAGTTATCATACTCATTGACATGCAAGTCGTGATTCCTATTACAAGAACATGATCAATCTCATACATCACATATATCATTCATCACATCCTTTGGGCCATATCACATCACATAGCATACCCTGCAAAAACAAGTTAGATGTCCTCTAATTGTTGTTGCATGTTTTACGTGGCTGCTAAGGGTTTCTAGCAAGAACGTTTCTTACCTACGCAAAAGCCACAACGGTGATATGCCAATTGCTATTTACCCTTCATAAGGACCCTCTTCATCGAATCTGATTCGACTAAAGTGGAAGAGACAGACACCCACTAGCCACCTTATGCATAACTGCATGTCAGTCGGTGGAACCAGTCTCACGTAAGCGTATGTGTAAGGTCAGACCGGGCCTCTTCGTCCCACAATGCCGCCGAATCAAGATAATACTAGTAACGGTGATAAAATTGAACAAATCATCGCACACAATTACTTTGTGTTCTACTCGTGCATAGAATCTACGCATAGACCTAGCTCATGATGCCACTGTTGGGGAACGCAGTAAAAATTCAAAATTTTCCTACATGTCACCAAGATTGCTAGCAACGAGAGAGAGGGAATGCATCTTCATACACTTGAAGATCGCTAAGCGGAAGCGTTACAAGAACGCCATTGATGGTGTCGTACTTGCGGTGATTCAAATTGCGGAAGATCCGATCAAGCGCCGAACGGACGGCGCCTCCGCGTTCAACACACGTACAGCCCAGGGACGTCTCCTCCTTCTTGATCCAGCAAGGGGAGAGGAGAAGTTGAGGGAGAACTCTGGGAGCACGACGGCGTGGTGGTGGTGGAGCTCGTGGTTCTTCGGCAGAGCTTCGCTAAGAGCTACGGAGGAGGAGGGAGGCTGCACCAGGGATGGGTGTCGCTGCCCTCCCACCCCCCTCTATTTATAGGGTGAAGGGGAGAGGGGGAAGCCCCCCCTAGAAGCATCTAGAGGGGTGGCAACAGCCAAGGGGGGAGACTTGACCCCCAAGCAAGGTGGGAGGCGCCCCCTCCCCCTAGGGTTCCCAACCCTAGGCGCCTTGGGCCCTTGGGGGGTGATACGCCTCCAACGTATCTATAATTTTTTATTGTTCCATGCTATTATATTATCTATTTTGGATGTTTATGGGCTTTATTATACACTTTTATATTACTTTTGGGACTAACCTATTAACCAGAGGCCCAGCCCAAATTGTTGTTTTCTTGCCTATTTCAGTGTTTCGAAGAAAAGGAATATCAAACGGAGTCCAAACGGAATGAAACCTTTGGGAGAGTTATTTTTGGAATGGAAGCAATCCAGGAGACTTGGAGTAGACATGAGGGAAGCTTCGAGGTGGCCACGAGGCAGGGAGGCGCGCCTGCCCCCTGGGCGCGCCCCCACCCTCGTGGGCTCCTCGTGGCTCCCCTGACCGACTTCTTTCGCCTATATATGTCCATATACCCTAAAAACATCGAGGAGTAGAATAGATCGGGAGTTCCGCCGCCAGAAGCTTCCGTAGCCACCGAAAACCAATCTAGACCCATTCCGGCACCCTGCCGGAGGGGGGAATCTCTCTTCGGTGGCTATCTTCATCATCCCGGCGCTCTCCATGACGAGGAGGGAGTAGTCCACCCTCGGGGCTGAGGGTATGTACCAGTAGCTATGTGTTTGATCTCTCTCTCTCTCTCTCTCTCTCTCGTGTTCTTGAGATGGTACGATCTTGATGTATCGCGAGCTTTGCTATTATAGTTGGATCTTATGATGTTTCTCCCCCTCTACTCTCTTGTGATGAATTGGGTTTTCCCTTTGAAGTTATCTTATCAGATTGAGTCTTTAAGGATTTGAGAACACTTGATGTATGTCTTGCATGTGCTTATCTGTGGTGACAATGGGATATCGCGTGATCCACTTGATGTATGTTTTGGTGATCAACTTCCGAGTTCCGTGACCTCGTGAACTTATGCATAGGGGTTGGCGCACGTTTTCGTCTTGACTCTCCGGTAGAAACTTTGGGGCACTCTTTGAGGTTCAATGTGTTGGTTGAATAGATGAATGTGAGATTGTGTGATGCATATCGTATAATCATACCCACGGATACTTGAAGTGACATTGGAGTATCTAGGTGACATTAGGGTTTTGGTTGATTTGTGTCTTAAGGTGTTATTCTAGTACGAAGTCTTGAATAGATCGATCAGAAAGAATAACTTTGAGGTGGTTTTGTACCCTACCATAATCTCTTCGTTTGTTCTTCGCTATTAGTGACTTTGGAGTGACTCCTTGTTGCATGTTGAGGGATACTTATATGATCCAATTATGTTATTATTGTTGAGAGAACTTGCACTAGTGAATGTATGAACCCTAGGCCTTGTTTCCTAGCATTGCAATACCGTTTACGCTCACTTTTACCACTTGTTACCTTTCAAATTACAAAAACCTTTATCTACCATCCATATTGCACTTGTATCGCCATCTCTTCGCCAAACTAGTGCACCTATACAATTTACCATTGTATTGGGTGTGTTGGGGACACAAGAGACTCTTTGTTATTTGGTTGCAGGGTTGTTTGAGAGAGACCATCTTCATCCTACGCCTCCCACAGATTGATAAACCTTAGGTCATCCACTTGAGAGAAATTTGCTACTGTCCTACAAACCTCTGCACTTCAAGGCCCAACAATGTCTACAAGGAGAAGGTTGTGTAGTAGACATCAAGCTCTTTTCTGGCGCCGTTGCCGGGGAGGTGAGTGCTTGAAGGTATATCTTTAGATGTTGCAATTGAATCTTTTTGTTTCTTGTTTTATCACTAGTTTAGTCTATAAAAGAAAACTACAAAAAATGGAATTGAGGATACCTCATATGCTTCATCTTTTTCATATCTTTCATGAGAATAAGGATTCCGATAATTGTGCTCAAGTGCTAGAGGAAGAATGCATTAAAATGTTTGGCACTAAATCTTTGAATGATGAGCATGATTGCAATGTTGTTAGTATGAATTCTTTGAATATCCATAGTACTAATGATGATTGCACTAGTCATGATGAAAATGTTTCTTATAAGCATGTCAACTTTTGCGGAATACATAGAGCTTGCAAGTACACATCAATTAGGGAAAATAGATTTTGCAAGAGGCATAAGTATTTGGAAACTAAATGGTTCCAAGAAAGGCTAGATGTTTGTGCTGAAAAGTTTAAAATTTCTTCACCATACTTGTGAACTTTGCAATGAACATGGTCATTTAAATCTCCAATGCAAATTGTTTCATGATCGAATCGTGTCCAAAAATTGTGATGATTTGATTTCCCTTTCACATCATAATGAACTTAGTTTGCTTTTGGGTTATGAAGAAATGAAACGTATAACGAAGCATATTCCAGAATATAACCTTGAGAAATTCCTCGATATTGATCTAGAAGAAATTTTTATGTATTGTGCAGTGAATTGCATTGAAAATCCTTATATTGCCAATTACATAAAGAAAAGAAAACAAATAGAGGATGAAGAGAATATTAATGAAGGGGAAGAGGCTTTCCAATATCCTCCTATTATTTCTTATGATGAATCAGGTAACAACGAGGAGCCTTCTATTCAACCAATCTCATTAATAAGGAGCTCAAAAAGAGGGTTAAACCCACACATGATGTGAAGAAGAAAAAGAAAAGACGGAGGAGCAAAGGTAGAAAGGTATCCCTCCCAAATGATGTTGCTCCTATTACTCATTGTGATGATGATAATTTCTATACTATTGGTGTTATCCATACTATTAATGATGAGAGTGATTATGCTTATGATATGAAAAGGCCCAAGCTTGGGGATGCTATGTTTGATGAGAATGACAAATTTTAGAATATATTTGCTGATATGAATGTTTATCCCAAGCTTGGGGATGCTATGTTTAATGAAGATGATATTTTTAGCCTCCCAAGTTTTGATATGCAAATTTGTTATGATGATAGCATGCCTCCTACTTATGATGATTATATTGATGAAAGTGGGTTTGGAAGAGTGTCAAATTTAGGAAGTAATGATCCCACTATTTTGGAGGATGTTGAATCTTATTGTGATAATTATGAAAGTGGATTTGGAGAGGTCATGACTTTATTTAGTAATGATTCCACTATCTTGGAAGAGGTTTCAATCGATTATGATGAGAACAAAGTTGCTACCTATGATAATATTGTGATGATACTTATGCTATAAAGAGTAGTGATGATTATATTTATAAAACTTGTCATGATTATGATTACCCTTTTTCTGAACATTACTCTTTTAATGTGGAAACAATTTATAGTATTCGAGTTTCTTATGATACTCCCACTATTCCGAATGAGAAGAATTTTGCTTATGTGGAGAGTAGTAAATTTTCTATGCCTGTAGATCATGAAAAGAATGCTTTATGTGATAGTTATATTGTTGGATTCATTCATGATGCTACTGAAAATTATTATGAGGGAGGAATATATACTTGTAGGAGTTGCAATAATATCAAGTTTCCTCTCTATGTGTTGAAATTTTTGAAGTTATCCTTGTTTTACCTTCCTATGCAAGTTAATTCTTGTTCCCACAAGTTGTTTGCTCACAAAATCCCTATGCATAAGAAGTGGGTTAGACTTAAATGTGCTATTCATATTCTTCATGATGCTCTCTTTATGTTTCAATTCTTATCTTTTATGTGAGCATCATTGAAATCATCATGCCTAGCTAGGGGCGTTAAAGGTTAGCGCTTGTTGGGAGGCAACCCAATTTTATTTTTATTCCTTGCCTTTTGTTCCTGTTTAGTAATAAATAATTCATCTAGACTCTTTTTAGATATGATTTTATGCTTTTAATTAGTGTTTGTACCAAGTAGAACCGTTGGGAAGACTTGGGGAAAGTCTTTTTGATCTTGCTGTAAAAAACAGAAACTTTAGCGCTCATGAGAATTACTGCCATCTTTTACTGGAGAGCGATATTTAGTTAATTATTTTTGCATATGATTAATAGATAAATTCCTCACGTCCATAAATTTATTTTAGAATTTTTGGGGTTCCGGAAGTGGTTGAAACCTACATATTACCACAGACTGTTATGTTTTTGACAGATTCTATTTTTCGTGTGTTGTTTGCTTATTTTGATGAATCTATGGCTAGTAATAGAGTTTATGAACCATAGAAAAGTTGGAATACAGTAGGTTTAACACCAATATAAATCAATAATGGGTTCATTACAGTACCTTGAAGTGGTGGTTTGTTTTCTTTTACTAACGGAGCTCACGAAGATTTTCTTTTAAGTTTTGTGTTGTGAAGTTTTCAAGTTTTGGGTAAGGATTTGATGGACTATTGTACAAGGAGTGGCAAGAGCCTAAGATTGGGGATGCCCAAGGCACCTTAAGGTAAAATCCAAGGACACAAAAAATTCTAAGCTTGGGGGTGCCCCGGAAGGCATCCCCTCTTTCGTTTTCGTCTATCGGTAACTTTACTTGGAGCTATATTTTTATTCGCCACATGATATGTGTTTTGCTTGGAGCGTCTTGTATGATTTGAGTATTTGCTTTTTAGTTTAACACAGTCATCCTTGTTGTACACACCTTTTGGGAGAGACACACATGAATTGGAATTTATCAGAATACTCTATGTGCTTCACTTATATCTTTTGAGCTATATAGTTTTTGTTCTAGTGCTTCGCTTATATCTTTTAGAGCACGTCAGTGGTTTTATTTTATAGAAATAATTGATCTCTCATGCTTCACTTATATCATTTTGAGAGTCCTTTATAACAGCATGCTAATCCACTTTGGTTATAAATTTTAAATGCTAAGAGAAGTTGGATGCTTGATAGATGGTTTTGAGATATAAAGGTGATAATATTAGAGGTGTGCTAGTTGAGTAATTGTGAAATTGATGAATACTTGTGTTGAAGTTGACAAGTCCCGTAGCATGCACGTATGGTAAATGTTATGTGACAAATTTGAAACATGGGGTGTTCTTTGATTGCTTTCCTTATGAGTGGCGGTCGGGGACGAGCGATGGTCTTTTCCTACCAATCCATCCCCCTAGGAGCATGCACGTAGTGCTTGATTTTTATGATTTGTAGATTTTTGCAATAAGTATGTGAGTTCTTTATGACTAATGTTGATTCCATGGATTATACGCACTCTCACCCTTCCACCATTGCTAGCCTCTTCGGTACCGTGCATTGCCCTTTCTCACCTTGAGAGTTGGTGCAAACTTCGTTGGTGCATCCAAACCCCGTGATATGATACGCTCTATCACACATAATCCTCCTTATATCTTCCTCAAAACAGCCACCATACCAACCTATTATGGCATTTCCATAGCCATTCCGAGATATATTGCTATGCAAATTTCCACCGTTCCATTTATTATGACACACATCATCATTGTCATATTGCTTTGCATGATCATGTAGTTGACATCGTATTTGTGGCAAAGCCATCGTTCATAATTTTTTCGTACATGTCACTCTTGATTCATCGCAATCCCGGTACACTGCCAGAGGCATTCACATAGAGTCATATTTTGTTCTAAGTATCGAGTTGTAATTTGAGTTGTAAGAAAATAAAAGTGTGATGATCATCATTGGAGCATTGTCCCATGTGAGGAAAGGATGATTGAGACTATGATTACCCCACAAGTCGGGATGAGACTCCGGACGAAAAATAAAAAAATAAAAAGGAAGAAAAGAGGCCAAAAAAAAGAAAGAAGGCCCAAATAAAAAAGAGAAAAAAAGAAAAGAAAAAAATAAGAGAAAAAGAGAGAAGGGACAATGTTACTATCCTTTTTCCACACTTGTGCTTCAAAGTAGCACCATGATCTTCATGATAGAGAGTCTCTTATTTTGTCACTAGTGGGAATTTTTAATTATAGAACTTGGCTTGCATATTCCAATGATGGGCTTCCTCAAATGCCCTAGGTCTTCGTGAGCAAGCGAGTTGGATGCACACCCACTTAGTTTCATTGATGAGCTTTCGTACATTTATAGCTCTAGTGCATCCGTTGCATGGCAATCCCTACTCCTTGCATTGACATCAATCGGTGGGCATCTCCATAGCCCATTGATTAGCCGCGTCAATGTGAGACTTTCTCCCTTTTTGTCTTCTCATACAACCTCAATCATCATATTCTATTCCACCCGTAGTGCTATGTCCATGGCTCGCGCTCGTATATTGCGTAAAAGTTGAAAGAGTTTGAAAAAGCTAAGTATGAAACAATTGCTTGGCTTATCATTGTGCTTGTGCATGATGAGAGGATTTTGTGTGACGAAAATGAAGCATGGCCAAACTATATGACTTTGTAGGGACAAGTTTTCTTTGGTTATGGTATTTTGATAAGACATAATTGCTTGATTAGCATACTTGGAGTATTACTATTTTTATGTCAACAATAAAATTTTATCTTGAATCTTTCGCATTTGAACATTCATGCCACAATAGATAAAAATACATTGAAGAATATTCTAGAAAGCATTCCACATCAAAATTTCTGTTTTTATCATTTACCTACTCGAGGACGAGCAGGAATTAAGCTTGGGGATGCTGATACATCTCCAACGTATCTATAATTTTTTATTGTTCCATGCTATTATATTATCTGTTTTGGATGTTTATGGGCTTTATCATACACTTTTATATTACTTTTGGGACTAACCTATTAATCGCCGGCCCAGCCCAAATTGCTGTTTTCTTGCCTATATCAGTGTTTCGAAGAAAAGGAATATCAAATGGAGTCCAAACGGAATGAAACCTTCGGGAGAGTTATTTTTGGAACAGAAGCAATCCAGGAGACTTGGAGTAGACGTCAGGGAAGCTTCGAGGTGGCCACGAGGCAGGGAGGCGCGCCTACCCCCCTGGGCGCGCCCCCCACCCTCGTGGGCCCCTCGTGGCTCCCCTGACCAACTTCTTTTGCCTATATATTTCCATATACCCTAAAAACATCGAGGAGCAGAATAGATCGGGAGTTCCGCTGCTAGAAGCCTCCATAGCCATCGAAAACCAATCTAGACCCGTTCTGGCACCCTGCCGGAGGGGGGAATCTCTCTTCGGTGGCTATCTTGATCATCCCGGCACTCTCCATGACGAGGAGGGAGTAGTTCACCCTCGGGGCTGAGGGTATGTACCAGTAGCTATGTGTTTGATCTCTCTCTCTCTCTCTCTCTCTCTCTCTCGTGTTCTTGAGATGGTACGATCTTGATGTATCGCGAGCTTTGCTATTATAGTTGGATCTTATGATGTTTCTCCCCCTCTACTCTCTTGTGATGAATTGAGTTTTCCCTTTGAAGTTATCTTATCGGATTGAGTCTTTAAGGATTTGAGAACACTTGATGTATGTCTTGCATGTGCTTATCTGTGGTGACAATGGGATATCACATGACCCACTTGATGTATGTTTTGGTGATCAACTTACGAGTTTCGTGACCTCATGAACTTATGCATCGGGGTTGGCACACGTTTTCGTCTTGACTCTCCGGTAGAAACTTTGGGGCACTCTTTGAGGTTCTATGTGTTGGTTGAATAGATGAATCTGAGATTGTGTGATTGAGGGAGTCCTGGATTGGGGGTGTCCGGATGGCCGGACTATACCTTCAGCCGGACTCCTGGACTATGAAGATACAAGATTGAAGACTTCGTCCCGTGTCCAGAAGGGACTTTCCTTGGCGTGGAAGGCAAGCTTGGCGATACGGATATGCAGATCTCCTACCATTGTAACCGACTTTGTGTAACCCTAACCCTCTCCGGTGTCTATATAAACCAGAGGGTTTTAGTCCGTAGGACAACATACAGAACAACAATCATACCATAGGCTAGCTTCTAGGGTTTAGCCTCTCTGATCTCGTGGTAGATCTACTCTTGTACTACCCATATCATCAATATTAATCAAGCAGGACGTAGGGTTTTACCTCCATCGAGAGGGCCCGAACCTGGGTAAAACTTCGTGTCCCTTGCCTCCTGTTACCATCCGGCCTAGACGCACAGTTCGGGACCCCCTACCCGAGATCCGCCGGTTTTGACACCGACATTGGTGCTTTCATTGAGAGTTCCTCTGTGTCGTCGCCGTCAGGCTTGATGGCTCCTACGATCATCAATGGCGATGCAGTCCAGGGTGAGACCTTCCTCCCCGGACAGATCTTCGTCTTCGGCGGCTTCGCACTGCGGGCCAATTCACTTGGCCATCTGGAGCAGATCGAAAGCTATGCCCCTGGCCGTCAGGTCAGATTTGGAAGTTTAAACTACACGGCTGACATCCGCGGGGACTTGATCTTCGACGGATTCGAGCCACTGCCGAGCGCGCCGCACTGTCACGACGAGCATGATCTAGCTCTGGCGCCGAACAGTGCCCTGGAGGCCGCACCCGCATCGGCTTCGACCCTTAATTCGGAGCCAACTGCGCCGATCGAGGATGGGTGGTTGGACGCCGCCTCGGGGCTGCGATCCCAACGGCGATCGAGCCGAACACCAGCCCCGCACTCTGCGAGACTCGTGACTCCAAGGAGCCGGACTCCTCTCCGGACTCCGAACCCCCCGCGCCCCTGCCGATCGAATCCGATTGGGCGCCGATCATGGAGTTTACTGCCGCGGACATCTTTCAGCACTCGCCTTTCGGCGATATTCTGAAGACACTGAAGTCTCTCTCTTTATCAGGAGAGCCCTGGCCGGACTACGGTCAGCAAGGTTGGGATTCGGACGATGAAGAAATTCAAAGCCCACCCACCACCCACTTTGTAGCCACTGTCGACGACTTAACCGACATGCTCGACTTCGACTCCGAAGACATCGACGGTATGGACGCCGATGAAGGAGACGATGAAGAACCAGCGCCTATCAGGCCCTGGAAAGCCACCTCGTCATATGACATATACATGGTGGACACCCCAAAAGAAGGAGATGGCGATGGAACAGCGGAGGATGACCCCTCCAAGAAACAGCCTAAGCGCCGGCGTCAGCGGCGCCGCTCAAAATCCCGCCAAAACAAATACGGTGATTCCAGCACGGGAGATAATAATACTCCGGAAAGTGCCGAAGAAAACCCCCTCCAGCAAGATTTAGCACAGGAGGATGGAGAAACCAGCCCTCATGAGAGAGCGGCAGACAGAGAGGTCGAGGACGATAATTATATGCCTCCCTCCGAAGACGAGGCAAGCCTCGACGACGACGAATTCGTCGTGCCAGAGGATCCCGTCGAGCAAGAGCGTTTTCAACGCAGGCTTATGGCCACGGCAAGAAGCCTCAAGAAAAAACAGCAACAGCTTAGAGCTGATCAAGATTTGCTAGTCGACAGATGGACTGAAGTCCTTGCGGCCGAAGAGCATAAACTCGAACGCCCCTCCAAGAGCTACCCAAAGCGCAGGTTGCTACCCCGATTAGAGGAGGAAGCACTTGATGCGGCCGACCGGCCACCTCGTGGCCGCGACAGAGAGGCCTCTCGGCCCTCCACTCAAGCCGCACCCCGTACCAAGGCACGGGAATATGCGCCGGACTTACGAGATATGTTGGAGGACAAGGCAAGGCAAACAAGATCGATCTACGGATCGCGTGGGCGCCCCACGGCTCGAGACGGTAACCGTCACGCCGGCCACAAATTCGGCAGGGCCGAACACAGTAGACAAAGCTCATTGGAGCTACGTCGTGATATAGCCCAGTACAGAGGCGCCGCACACCCACTATGCTTCACAGACGAAATAATGGATCATCAAATCCCCGAGGGTTTCAAACCCGTAAACATCGAATCATATGATGGCACAACAGATCCTGCGGTATGGATCGAGGATTATCTCCTTCATATCCACATGGCCCGCGGCGATGATTTCCACGCCATCAAATACCTCCCACTCAAGCTTAAAGGACCAGCTCGGCATTGGCTTAACAGCTTGCCAACAGGATCAATCAGTTGTTGGGAGGACCTGGAAGCCGCATTCCTCGACAATTTCCAGGGCACTTATGTGCGACCCCCAGACGCCGATGACCTAAGTCACGTAATTCAGCAGCCAGAGGAATCGGCCAGGCAATTCTGGACACGGTTCCTAACAAAGAAAAATCAAATAGTCGACTGTCCGGACGCTGAGGCCCTAGCAGCCTTCAAGCACAATATCCGTGACGAGTGGCTTGCCCGGCACCTTGGACAGGAAAAGCCGAAGTCTATGGCAGCACTCACGACACTCATGACCCGCTTTTGCGCGGGAGAAGACAGCTGGCTTGCTCGTAGCAACAATATGACCAAGAACCCTGGTAATTCGGATACCAGGGACAGTAGTGGCAGGTCGCGTCGCAACAAGCAGAAGCGCCGCATTAACGGCGACAATGCTGAGGATACGGCAGTTAATGCCGGATTCAGAGGCTCTAAATCCGGTCAGCGGAAAAAGCCATTCAAAAGGAATCCTAGGGGCCCGTCCAGTTTGGACCGAATACTCGACCGCTTGTGCCAGATACATGGCACCCCCGAAAAGCCGGCCAATCACACCAACAGGGATTGTTGGGTGTTCAAGCAGGCAGGCAAGTTAAACGCCGAAAATGAAGACAAGGGGCTGCATAGCGATGACGACGAGGAGCCCCGGCCGCCGAACAACAGTGGACAGAAGGGTTTCCCCCACAAGTGCGGACGGTGAACATGATATACGCAACCCACGTCCCCAAAAGGGAGCGGAAGCGCGCGTTAAGGGACGTATACGCGGTAGAGCCAGTCGCCCCAAAGTTCAACCCATGGTCCTCCTGCCCGATCACCTTTGATCGAAGGGACCATCCCACTAGCATCCGTCATGGCGGATTCGCCGCATTGGTTCTAGACCCAATTATTGACGGATTTCATCTCACTAGAGTCCTTATGGACGGCGGCAGCAGCCTGAACCTGCTTTACCAGGATACAGTGCGGAAAATGGGCATAGATCCCTCGAGGATTAAGCCCACCAAAACGACCTTTAAAGGCGTAATACCAGGTGTAGAGGCCAACTGTACAGGCTCAGTCACACTTGAAGTGGTCTTCGGATCTCCGGATAATTTCCGAAGCGAGGAGTTAATCTTCGACATAGTCCCATTCCGCAGTGGCTATCACGCACTGCTCGGGCGAACCGCATTCGCCAAGTTCAATGCGGTACCGCACTACGCATACCTTAAGCTCAAGATGCCAGGCCCTCGAGGAGTAATTACGGTCAATGGAAACACCGAACGCTCCCTCCGAACGGAGGAGCACACGGCGGCCCTTGCAGCGGAAGTACAAAGCAGCCTCTCCAGGCAGTTCTCCAGTCCGGCCATTAAACGACCGGACACCGTCAAGCGCGCCCGGAGTAACCTACAACAAGACCGCCTGGCACGATCCGAGCAGGCGTAGCAATGCGGCCCCAACCCCAGCCCTCGCAAAAATGCGACACCAGTACTTCGCGTACATAACTACGCTCTAGAAATACCATGGGTACAGGGGGAGGGGCACCATCACGGCACGCCCGAAACACGGCTTAAACCGCACCAGGGGCTGCCGATTTTTTAATTTTCTCTTACTTTCAGGACTCCACTCTTCGGAAGGCCTGTTCGGCAGTTCAATTGCCGCACAAACGATGCAAGAACCAGGGAAGCAGACAAGCCACGCCGCATTACGGAACTCCCAGGTGGTCTCTATCACGAGCAGTATACCTGTTTCGCATACTATTCCGCAGCTTGCCCCTGGAACGGACATGTTACATAGTCCAACCTTTTGCTTATCGCATTATTTGTATCGTTCTGCTTTGATCGCAGCCCTCTTTAATAAACAATGCATAGCTTTTGTCTATTTTTGCATTACTCTTTTTTTATATATATGTTCCTTAACGACATGTTGCACCCGTACACTTTGGTACGGCCAAAATACGCCAGGGGCTTTAGTACCCCTCAATATGGTGTGAGAAGTCCGAACACTTTAACAAGTGCGGCACCCCGAACTTATAGCATTATATGCATCGGCTCCGAATCATGTCTTGGGTCAATAGTTGGGTTTGCCCGGCTCCTATGTTTTGGTGCCTTACGTTCCGCTATATCGGCTAAGGTAGCACTAGGAGAACCACTGCGATTGTGCCCCAGTTGAGCTGGGTCGAGCACCTCAGTGGAGAAAGCTAAAACTGACTGTCATGATGAAGCGAGAGCTGGTCGCTGTTCGAGAGGTTTTTCGAGTCCCTAAAGACTTATGCCGCTTAGAGCGAGGAGCCGGCTCTGTCCGGCCAAGGCGTGGATAGCGCCCCGAACTCGGTCTTCCGAATACCAGGGGCTTCGCCGAAATTTAAAATTATAGAATTCTATGGCTAAGTGAGAGTGTTCACGCATTATAGTCCGATTGCCTTGTTCGTTGGGCTGAGCGCCTCCCTCGAAGGACCCAAACATGGGAAAAAGAGCGCTCAGGTTTATCCCCGAACACCCCAGCACTAGCGGCACGGGGGCAGAAGCCGACGACTTGCCATCTCTCAGAATTGATAAACAGCCGCACAGAAGGTAATATTTTAAATTCCAACAGCATTGCTTAGCGCATATGAACAAGTTTTCAGCGCACAGGACAAAACGAGCAAGTTTCACTCAAAAATTACATCCCTAGAACATTCATCCGCCACAAGGCAGGCACCCTTCAGAACATCCTTATAATAATTCTCGGGCTTGCGATGCTCTTTCCCCGGCGGTGGCCCGTCCTTCACAAGCTTCTCAGCATCCAGCTTGCCCCAGTGCACCTTAGCACGGGCAAGGGCCCTACGGGCACCTTCAATGCAGACGGAGCGCTTGATGACTTCGAGCCTTGGACAGGCCTCCACCAGCCGCCGCACCAGCCCGAAATAGCTCCCAGGCAGAGCCTCTCCAGGCCACAGCCGAACTATGAGGCCCTTCATGGCCTGTTCGGCCGCCTTGTGGAGCTCGACCAGTTGCTTCAGCTGGTCGCTCAGGGGCACGGGGTGTCCGGCCTCAGCATACTGAGACCAGAACACCTTCTCTGTCGAGCTGCCCTCCTCGGCTCGATAGAATGCGGCGGCATCGGACACACTCCGGGGAAGATCTGCGAACGCTCCTGGAGAGCTCCGGATTCGGGTAAGTAACAAGTAACTCACGTTTATGTGTTTGCTTTGCATAAAGAATGCCTTACCCGCCGCTATCTTCTTCACCTCATCCAACTCCTGGAGGGTCTTCTGGGATTCGGCCTTGGCAGACTTGGCATTTTCAATAGCCACCGCGAGCTCGGACGCTCGCGTCTTTGAGTCAAGCTCCAAACTCTCATGTTTTTCCATGAGAGCCTGGAGCTCTTGCCGTACCTTGCCAACCTCGGCCTCATACTTCTCCCGCTCGGTGCGCTCCGTGGCCGCCCTCTTCTCGGCCTCGACCAGCGCTTGCTTAAGGGTCGCCACCTCAGACGTGGCCCCTACAATAGCCACGATAATCCTGTCATTTTTTGCAATTGCACCTTTTTATATATATTTAAACAAGGTATTTCTTACCTTCATTGTCCTCGAGCTGCTTCTTGGCACGCCCGAGCTCTTGCTCGGACCGCTCGAGGTTCTGCTTTAGCGTGTCCACTTCCGCAGTCAGTGCGGCGGACGCAAGCAGAGAAGCCTGCATACGCATATTGACTCCTTTTTGTTAGACTCCTGCGAATTTTATTTGATCCTCTATTCGGCTTTTCTTCCCGAACGCCAAACAGAGCATCAGGGGCTACTGTCTATGCGGTAATATTATTTACACATTCTTTACTTACCTCAAAGCCTGTTAAAAGGCTAGTACAAGCTTCAGTCAGTCCGCTCTTGGCGGACTGAACCTTCTGGACCACCGCACTCATAATGGTGCGGTGCTCCTCGTCGATGGAGGCGCCTTGGAGCGCCTCCAACAGATTGTCCGGCGCCTCCGGTTGGACGGGGGTCACCGGCACGGTGGGCTTGCTCCTCTTGGAAGGAGGTCCCCCGCCGGACTCTGGAACCTTTGAAGGTTCCGGAGCGGTGTCCGGCCTAGAGCCGGACTTGGAGCCCTGGGGGGTTTCATCCCCTTTACTCCTGGAGTCCGGGAGGTCGCCTTGCGGCGCCTCCAGGACCACCTCCTCCCGGCTTGGAACCTGTTGGGACAACACTTCGGTGTCGTCCGTAGGGCGGGGGGAGGAAGCCGTCGGAAGCGAGTTCACATCCGACGAGTCCAGTGAGCCGCTCGACGACGCGTCGAGCCGGTCTTTGGGTGGGCTGCATAAACATATTCGACATAAGGGAAAGCTGTGCAATAAACGAATACTATGAATTACTCTGGTATCCGGATACTTACGATTTTGCCAGGGGCTTGGCCCTGGGCGGCCACTCCTCTCCGCCGTCGTCGGCGTCGGTGGAGTAGTCCGGAGGAAGGGTTTTCCCCTTCTTGGACCCTCCGGCCTCCCCAGAGAGGGCGGCCTTCCTTTTCTTCTCTCCTCCCGCTGGAGGGGGAGAGGTCTCTTCTTCTTCCTCCTCGTCTTCACGGGAGGAATGCGCCTCGGAACCGTCGGATGATGGATCCGACACCTCCTGGCGCCGGGCACTCTTTCGAGTCCCCGTGGCCTTTTTCGCGGCCTTCTTCTCCGGCACCACATAGGGTGCCGGAACCAGCAGCTTCGCCAAGCGAGCGTCCGCTGGGCCTTCGGGCAAAGGAGCCGGACAGTTGATCTGTCCGGACGTCACCTGCCAATCCTGTCAAAGGTAAGGGAGCTTAGATCCCGCATGGAGTCAAACTATGAAAAACTGATACCCTGTAAAAGGAAAAAACAGCTTACCGCATGAGCGTGACGCTGCGTACTGAATCCGCGATCCTCGGTAGCGGATGCGGGGGCCTCGGCGCCCTTGAAAAGCACCTTCCAGGCATCTTCGTACGTCGTGTCGAAGAGCCTGCTCAGAGTTTGGTGCCGCGCCGGGTCGAACTCCCACAGGTTGAAAGCCCGTTGTTGACACGGGAGGATCAGGCGGATGAGCATAACCTGGACTACGTTGACAAGTTTGAGCTTCTTGTCCACCAGGGTTTGGACGCATGTTTGGAGTCCGGTCAGCTCTCCTTTTTTACCCCACGACAGGCCCGTCTCCTTCCAGGAGGTGAGCCGCGTAGGGGGTCCGGATCGAAACTCGGGGGCTGCGACCCATTCGGGGTCGCGCGGCTCGGTGATGTAAAACCACCCCGATTGCCACCCCTTCAGGGTCTCCACAAAGGAGCCCTCGAGCCATAAGACGTTGGCCATCTTGCCCACCATGGCGCCTCCGCACTCCGCCTGGTTGCCGCGCACCACCTTCGGCTTGACATTGAAAGTCTTGAGCCATAGGCCGAAATGGGGGCGGATGCGGAGGAAAGCCTCGCACACGACGATAAACGCCGAGATGTTGAGGACAAAGTTCGGGGCCAGATCGTGGAAATCCAGGCCATAGTAGAACATGAGCCCCCGGACAAATGGGTGAAGAGGGAAGCCCAGTCCGCGGAGGAAATGGGGGAGGAACACCACCCTCTCATGGGGCCTAGGGGTGGGGATGAGCTGCCCCTTTTCGGGAAGCCGGTACGCAATGTCGTTAGACAAGTATCCGGCCTTCCTCAGTTTTTTGATGTGTCCCTCCGTGACGGAGGAGACCATCCACTTGCCTCCCGCTCCGGACATGGCTGGAGAAGGTTGAGGTGGGGAGTGCGGACTTGGGCGCTGGAGCTCGAGTGCGCGAGAATGGATAAGCAAGGGAGGAAGAAGGCGTAGGTGAAAAGGTGGATCCTTATCCCCTTATATGGGTGGACGCAACTACGTGTCCCCACCAGCCTGGTAAAACTCGCTTATCTCCAAGCGCCGTAATCAATGGCGCGGTTGGGTTACCCACGCCCGTATTGATGAGAATCCCGGAATAAGGGGACACGATCTCTGCTTTAACAAGACGTGCCAAGGAAACCGCCTCGCATGACGCGCTGAGGTGGGATAATGAAACGACTCGGATAAAGGCTTGGCCGTGGTGTGTCACACTACGGAATACGTCAGCAGATTAGATTTGTGTAAATATTATTCTCTCTATGGCAATATGTGGAAACTTATTTTGCAGAGCCGGACACTATCTTTGTGTTCAAAATCTTCTATGAAGTACTTGGAGGAGGAACCCGCCTTGCAATGCCGAAGACAATCTGCGCGCCGGACTCGTCGTCATTGAAGCCTGGTTCAGGGGCTACTGAGGGAGTCCTGGATTAGGGGGTGTCCGGATGGCCGGACTATACCTTCAGCCGGACTCCTGGACTATGAAGATACAAGATTGAAGACTTCGTCCCGTGTCCGGAAGGGACTTTCCTTGGCGTGGAAGGCAAGCTTGGCGATACGGATATGCAGATCTCCTACCATTGTAACCGACTTTGTGTAACCCTAACCCTCTCTGGTGTCTATATAAATCGGAGGGTTTTAGTCTGTAGGACAACATACAGAACAACAATCATACCATAGGCTAGCTTCTAGGGTTTATCCTCTCCGATCTCGTGGTAGATCTACTCTTGTACTACCCATATCATCAATATTAATCAAGCAGGACGTAGGGTTTTACCTCCATCGAGAGGGCCCGAACCTGGGTAAAACTTCGTGTCCCTTGCCTCCTGTTACCATCCGGCCTAGACGCACAGTTCGGGACCCCCTACCCGAGATCCGCCGGTTTTGACACCGACAGTGATGCATATCGTATAACTATACCCACGGATACTTGAGGTGACATTGGAGTATCTAGGTGACATAGGTTTTGGTTGACTTGTGTCTTAAGGTGTTATTCTAGTACGAACTCTTGAATAGATCGATCAGAAAGAATAACTTTGAGGTGGTTTCGTACCCTACCATAATCTCTTCATTTGTTCTCCGCTATTAGTGACTTTCGAGTGACTCTTTGTTACATGTCGAGGGATAGTTATATGATCCAATTATGTTATTATTGTTGAGAGAACTTGCACTAGTGAAAGTATGAACCTTAGGCCTTGTTTCCTAGCATTGCAATACCGTTTACGCTCACTTTTACCACTTGTTACCTTGCTGTTTTCATATTTTCAGATTACAAAAATCTTTATCTACCATCCATATTCTTGTATCACCATCTCTTCGCCGAACTAGTGCACCTTTACAATTTACCATTGTATTGGGTGTGTTGGGGACACAAGAGGCTCTTTGTTATTTGGTTGCAGGGTTGTTTGAGAGAGACCATCTTCATCCTACGCCTCCCACGAATTGATAAACCTTAGGTTATCCACTTGAGGGAAATTTGCTACTGTCCTACAAACCTCTGCACTTCGAGGCCCAACAACGTTTACAAGGAGAAGGTTGTGTGGTACTCCCTCCGTTCGGGATTACTTGTCTCGAATATGGATGTATATAGAACTAAAATACATCTAGATACATCCATTTCTGCAACAAGTAATTCTGAACGGAGAGAGTAGACATCAGGGGGTGCATGTAACACCCTCGATGCGACTATAGCTCCCATGTGTCGAGGCATGACTTAGAGACATAATCGCATTGAAGGCATATGTCGCAAGTTAGGCAATCTTCACAACATCCCATGTAATATGATAATAAAAGGGGAGATAACATAGTTGGCTTACACTCGCCACGTCAATCAAGTACATTACATCATCCAAACACTCATGGCCCGACTACGGCGCCAAAATAAAAGAGAACCCAACATGCGACACGGTCCCGATCACCCCCAACTGGGCACCACTACTGATCATCAGGAAAGGAAACATAGTAACGTTGAGAGTCTTCGTCGAACTCCCACTTGAGCTCAAGCGCGTCTCCTGGAGCGGAATCATCAGGCCCTGCATCTGGTGTAATAGTAATCTGTGAGCCACAGGGACTCAGCAATCTCGCACCCTCGCGATCAAGACTATTTAAGCTTATAGGTAAAGCAGGGTAAATATAAGTGGAGCTGCAGCAAGCGACTAGCAAGTATGGTGGCTAACTTATTCGCAAAAGAGAGCGAGAAGAGGAGGCAAAGCGCGAGCGAGAAACTAGAGAAACAACCTGCCCAAACATTACTCCAACACCGTGTCCACTTCTCGGACTCCGCCGAGAAGAGGCCATCACGGTAACACACTCAGTTGATTCATTTTAATTAAGTTAAGGTTCAAGTTATCTACAACCGGACATTAAAAAATTCCCATCTACCCATAACTGCGGGCACGGCTTTCGAAAGTTCAAATCCCTGCAGGGGAGTCCCAACTTAGCCCATGACAAGCTCTCACGGTCAACGAAGGAATAGACCTCCTCCCAAGACATTCCGATCAGACTCGGTATCTCGGTTCTTCAAGACACTTCGACAGGTTAAAACAAGACCAGCAACACTGCCCGAATGTGCCGACAAATCCCGATAGGAGCTGCACATATCTCGTTCTCAGGGCACACTCAGATGAGACTAGCTACGAGTAAAACCAACCCTCAAGTTTCCCCGAGGTGGCCCCGCAGGCAGCTCAGTTCGGACCAACACTCAGAGGAGCACTGGCCCGGGGGGGTTTAAATAAGATGACCCTCGGGCTCCGGAAACCCAAGGGAAAAAGAGGCTAGGTGGCGAATGGTAAAACCAAGGTTGGGCATTGCTGGAAAAGCTTTAATCAAGGCGAACTATCAAGGGGTTCCCATTATAACCCAACCGCGTAAGGAACGCAAAATCCGGGAACATAACACCGATATGATGGAAACTAGGGCGGCAAGAGTGGAACAAAACACTAGGCGAGAGGCCGAGCCTTCCACACTTTACCAAGTATATGGATGCATTAAGATAACATGGCAATATAATGATATCCCAACAAGTAAATAAATGTTCCAACAAGGAACGGCCTCCAATCTTCACCTGCAACTAGCAACGCTATAAGAGGGGCTGAGAAAAGCGGTAACATAGCCAATCAATGGTTTGCTAGGACATGGTGTGTTAGAGGTTTGACATGGCAATTTGGGAGGCTTGAAAGCAAGTGGTAGGCATCGTAGCATTGGCAAAGCAAAAGAGCGAGCAAACTAGCATAGCAAAGATAGTAGTGATTTCGAGGGTATGATCATCTTGCCTGCACAGTTGTCAGAGTTGACTGGATCCTCAAAAGCAAACTCAATGGGCTCCTCGTTAGTGAACCCATCTCCCGGCTCTACCCAAACAAGACAAACAAGCAACAAGGACACAATCAACCACGTGCAAGGATCAAACAATATGATGCAATGATGATATGCTATGCGGGATGCGATGCGGGATGCATATGCAAGATATGATAGGAAATGCAAGAACCTGGCATCAACTTGGAAATCCAAGGGTGCCACTGGAAATATGAGATGGAATCGCTTGAAAACGATATAAAGAACGCCAGAATCGGAGTTACGGTTTGGAAATGGCAAGCGATTCAAATATGACACCAGTGTGCGATTTACAGCAAGTAGCCATCTAAATGCAATGAGATGAACATGCTATAGCACCCAAACATGACAACAAAATACATGGCAGGGATGCATACAAGATGATTAACAAAAGTCTAGCACTGAGCTACGGCCAATTCATCCATTAACAGGTTCAAACAAGCATGGCAAAAATGCATATGACAAACAGATCTCAGACTTAGTGAAATTAACACTTGTCTGGAATTTCAGATCAAGTAGCCCTCTTCGGAGCAACAAAACTACATGCTACAGGACCTGAACATGGCAAAGTAAAGCATGGAATGGAGCTATTCAAAGAGCTTAACAAAAGTCCCTTAATGACCTTGAGCCAAAAGGGATCATAAAATACAATTGCAAGCATGTAAACATAGCAAAAACATAATCAGATCACAGACTTAGTAAAAACTGGCACATGCTGAAACATGACTCAAGTAGGCATGTTTACGAGCTCGATGCACTCACCACAGGGCAAGTCATGACAAACTAAGCATACACCATTAAGAACACACAAAATGCAAGCTAGACATGGCAAGAACAATAGCATAGCATGCATGGATCAACTACAACATCATCGGCAAAATTGCAAACAAGTTGACAATCTGCCCAGATTCACAAAGTAGCAAAAGTAGAGCTCGATTGACTCAAGCTAGGGTGCTCCATAATTGCAAACAAAGACATGGATGGATATAGCACTACAATATTAACAAAACATCCTTATTGATCATCCTCAAAAGAGGCACGAATCATTAGGAAACAACATGAACATATGGCCATATGAGATAAACAGCTCAAGGACTTAGTAGAATTGCTAAATCCCTGAAAACAGAATTACCATGTGCACCACTTTGCAAGCTTGTGCTAGTCACCACAAACATCACAAAAATACATGGGTTGCACCTCTGGAAAGATGACAAAACCCTAAACAAAACATATGTAGATCATCAGGGCATATCATGCACACATTAATCATGGTAAAAATGACAAAAAGCTAAACGGAGTAATAGATCCGACAATTATCTCAAGTATCCCTCTTCTAACAGCATTTCGGGCATCAAGATGAACTCAAATGAAAATGATGCAATGGAATGAAATGATGTACTCTCTGAGATGAACATTTTGATATGCTATATGCATGAATCGGAGCTACGGATGCAAAGTTACGAGGCTATGAACAAGAGCACTTGGATCTGGAATTTCGGGACTTGGAGAAAAAAACACCTCCGGATCTAGGGTTTCGGTGGCACGCAAACCGAGGCCGACCGGATCGAGCTCGCCGGAGGAGGGAGAAGGCCGAAGGGGGGAGAACTCGCCGGAGAGGGGCGCCGGCGACGAGGCGCGGGCCTGGGGAGGCACAGCCGGGCGCGGGACGGAGGGGCGCGGGCCCGGGCGGCGGTGGTGGCCGCGGGAGGCGGTGCAGCGGCGGTGGAGCACGACGGGGAGCGGCCGGCGGCGGGCGGCGGCGAGCGGCGTGGAGGCGGCGGCGGCGAGCTGGGCGGCGCGGGGCGGCGGCTGCTCGGAGGAGGCGGCGCGCGGCGTCGGGCCGGGGAGGGCCCCGCCTGGGCCCTGCGGGCCGGAGTGCGGGAGAATGGGCGTGAACCACGTGGCGGCGGCGGGACAGGTCGGACACATCCGGCCCGAATCGGACGTGTCCGGCGGCGAGAGGTGGAAGACGACTAGGGTTTCGGGGAGGGGATCCGAGATTTAGAAAGGGGGGTCTTTATATAGGCATAGGAGGAGCTAGGAGAGTCCAAATGAGGTGCGATTTTCGGCCACGCGATCGTGATCGAACGCTCTAGATGATGGAGAGGGCTTAGGTGGGTTTTGGGCCAAATTGGAGGAGTGTTGGGCTGCAACACACACGAGGCCTTTTCGGTCCCTCGGTTAACCGTTGGAGTATCAAACGAAGTCCAAATGATACGAAACTTGATAGGCGGTCTACCGGTAGTAAACCAAGGCCGCTTGGCAAGTCTTGGTCCAATCCGGAAATGTTTAATCCCCACACACGAAAGAAAGGTAGAAATGATCACCGGAGGAGAATGAAGCGCCGGAATGCAAAACGGACAACGGGGAAAATGCTCGAATGCATGAGACGAACACGTATGCAAATGCAATGCACATGATGACATGATATGAGAAGCATGACAACGACAACAACACACGGAGACAAAAACCCGAACCCGAGAAAATAAAATAACTTAACACCGAAAACGGCAAGAGTTGGAGTACAAATTGAGAAAGTTACATCCGGGGTGGTACAACACTCCACCACTACGAAAGGATCTCGTCCCGAGATCTAGGACTGAAAGAACGCCGGGTACTCAGAACGGAGGTGATCCTCGTGTTCCCAGGTAGCTTCACGGTCGGAATGGTGTGACCACTTGACTTTGAGAAATTTGATTGACTTATTGTGAGTCTTGCGTTCAGTCTCTTCAAGAATAGCAACTGGGTGCTCACGATAAGAGAGATCTTCTTGGAGCTCAATGTCCTCGAAGTTGACGGTGCGATCAGGAGTCTTGAAGCACTTTCGAAGCTGAGAGACATGGAACACGTCATGAACATTTGCAAAGTTTGAAGGAAGCTCGAGTTGATAGGCGAGGTCGCCTCTCTTGCTGACAATCTTGAAAGGTCCCACGTATCTAGGGGCAAGCTTCCCTTTGATACCGAAGCGACGAGTACCTTTCATAGGAGAGATACGGAGGTAAACATGATCTCCGATCTCGAAAGCCAAATCACGGTGCTTACTATCATAGTAGCTCTTCTGACGGGATTGGGATGCTTTGAGGTCATCACGAATGACTTTGCACATTTCTTCTGCCTCTGTGATTAAGTCATTACCCAAAAGCTGACGTTCACTGATTTCAGACCAGTTGAGAGGGGTACGGCACTTCCTGCCATACAGAATTTCAAATGGGGCTTTGACCGAACTTGCTTGAAAACTATTGTTGTAGGAGAATTCAGCATAAGGAAGACAATCCTCCCACTTCATGCTGAAGGAGATCACACAAGCCCTGAGCATATCTTCAAGAATCTGGTTGACACACTCGACTTGACCGCTAGTTTGAGGATGGAAAGCTGTGCTGAAACGGATGTTGGTGCCCATGGCCTTCTAAAAAGAATCCCAAAACTTTGAGGTAAAGATGCTGCCACGGTCTGAAGAGATCACTTGTGGAATACCGTGCAAAGAGACAATACGAGAGGTATAGAGTTCCGCCAATTGAGCTGTAGTGATCGACTCTTTGATAGGCAGAAAATGAGCCACTTTGGTGAGTTTGTCGATGAAAACGAATATAGCATCATTGCCACGTTTGGACTTTGGAAACCCAGTCACGAAGTCCATTTCAATGTGGTCAAACTTCCATTCTGGAATGGCAAGAGGTTGGAGGAGACCTGCTGGCCTTTGGTGTTCTGCCTTCACTCTTCTGCAAACATCACATTCATTCACGAACTGAGCAATCTCGCGCTTCATTCGAGTCCACCAATAAGCTTGCTTAAGGTCCCGATACATCTTCGTGCTCCCAGGGTGGATGGAGAGGAGAGAATTGTGAGCCTCATTCATGATGACTTTACATAGGTCACCTTTGGGTACCACAATACGATCCTCGAAGAAGAGAGTGTCCTTGTCATCAAGGCGGTAGCACTTGTACTTGGGTTGGCTCTTGGCAATCCCAATCTTCACCTTTTTCACCATAGCATCAAGAAGCTGGGCTTGGCGAATCTGGTCTTCCAAGGTAGGAGAGACTTGATGGTTGGCGAGGAAACCTTGAGGAACAACTTGCAGATTAAGTTTGCGGAAAGCTTCACAAAGCTCGGGTTGATAAAGCTTGAGGAACAACTTGCAGATTAAGTTTGCGGAAAGCTTCACAAAGCTCGGGTTGATAAGGCTTGAGAATAAGACTGTTGCAATAAGCTTTCCTGCTCAATGCGTCAGCAATCACATTGGCCTTGCTTAGAGTATACTCGATACTCGGATTATACTCTTGAATCATTTCGACCCATCGAGTTTGCCTGAGGTTGAGATTAGGCTGAGTGAAGATGTACTTGAGACTCTTGTGATCAGTGAAAATGTCCACTTTTCTTCCCAATAAGAGATGTCTCCAAGTCAAAAGAGCATGCACAACTGCCGCCAACTCGAGATCATGAGTGGGGTAGTTCTTCTCATTAGGCTTCAACTGGCGAGAGGTATAAGCAACAACTTTCTTCTCTTGCATCAACACTACGCCAAGACCTTGGAGAGAGGCATCACAAAAGACCTCGTACGGCTTGGATTCATCAGGCGGAGTGAGAACTGGAGCAGTGATCAATTTCTCTTTCAAAGTGTTGAAAGCAATGTCACACTCCGGAGACCAAACGTACTTGACGTGCTTCTGGAGAAGATTAGAGAGAGGCTTCGCGATCTTAGAAAAGTTTTCAACGAATCTTCGGCAATAGCTTGCTAGACCGAGGAAGCTGCGGAGTTGCTTCACGTTCTGAGGAGGTTCCCAATTCATAATTGTAGACACCTTCTCAGGATTCACGGCAATGCCCTTGGCAAAGATAATATGCCAAGATAAAGAACCTCATCGAGCCAAAATTCACACTTGGAGAACTTGGCGTAGAACTGATGTTCTTTGAGCTTATCAAGCACTAAACGCAAGTGTTTGGCATGATCTTCCTTGTTCTTCGAGAAAACCAGAATGTCGTCGAGATAGACCAAAACGAAGTCGGAGGAGCGTTGACGAGGCAAAAAGACATGACAGTGTATTCATATGAACCAAAGCTTGTCCTGAAAGCCGTCTTGGGAATATCTTGCTCAGGGATTCAAATCTGATGATAGCCCATATGGAGATCAAGCTTGGAGAATACTTGGGCACCTTTGAGTTGTTCGAACAGCTCATTGATGTTGGGAAGTGGGTATTTGTTCTTGATGGTCTTCTTGTTCACTGGACGGTAATCAACACAAAGTCGGTCCGTTCCATCCTTCTTCTTCACAAAAGAAACACCACAACCCCACGGAGAAGAACTAGGCCAGATGAGACCCATTCTTTCTTGAATATCGAGTTGCTTCTTCAGCTCCTTCAACTCTTCAGGTCCGAGCTTGTAAGGACGCTTGCATACAGGTTTCGTGCCGGGCTCAAGATCAATGACGAATTCAACTAG
Organism: Triticum aestivum; assembly: GCF_018294505.1. Classification (NCBI taxonomy): domain Eukaryota; kingdom Viridiplantae; phylum Streptophyta; class Magnoliopsida; order Poales; family Poaceae; genus Triticum; species Triticum aestivum. The sequence continues at coordinate 292,178,176 of NC_057806.1, read as the reverse complement.
CCGGTGCGGAGGCATTCCTGGAAGCTCTTCTGGAAAGAACGTCTTGATATTCGCAAACGACTGGAATTTGCGAGATGGCATCGAGTTCACCCTTCTCATTGAGAGAAAACAGACGGATGGTATTATCCTGAGCGGCAAAGACAATTACATCCTCAGACGAATGAGTCAATTTAATCTGCCTTGCTGCACAATCAAGTTGGGCCTTGTGCTTAGAAAGCCAATCCATCCCGAGAATAAGATCAATATCCGAGTTACCAAGAACCATTGGAGAAGCCAGAAACTTGAAATCACCCATCATGATAGAAATATCCGGAACCATCATACTAGAACTCAGACGCTTAGCCGGAGAGATGACTTGCATAGCTCTAGGTAAAGCCTTAGTACTAAAATTGTTCTCCGATGCAAATGGGAATGACATGAAGGAATGCGATGCACCAGAGTCAAAAAGTACTTTTGCAGGAACATCGTTAACAGGAAGGTTACCCATGATCACATCTGACGAGTCCTCTACCTGAGCTGCATTCATCAAATTGACCTTGGCGTGCTTGGGGTTATGCTTGACCACAGTTGTACTTGCCGATCTGACAGGAGGAGGAGGAGGAGGAAGACGCCTCTGGTTGAAACACTTGTTGGCATAGTGACCCTTTTGTTGGCACTTGTTGCACATGACCTCTGAAAGCGGACAATGATACGGAGCACTCGATCTTGGAGCTTGAGACGAAGTCTTGTTCTGAAAGCCAGGGTTGGGTGGGTGGGAAGAACCACTACCACCTTTGCTCTTCTGCTGATATGGCTGACGGAACGGAGGAGGAGGAAGCCAATACTTCTGCTTCTTGGCCACTTGAGTAGAGGAAGAAGGAGTAGCATCTCTGACTCGCTTCTTGGAAGCATCACACCTCAACTGAGCAGCCTCTTGCTTCAATGCCATGTTGTAGAACTCATTGTATCTCAAGGGCTTAAAGAGAACAAGAGCTAGCTGGATTTCTTCTCTGAGACCACCCCTGAACTGGTATATCATGCTCTTCTCATCAGGCACGTCCTGCTTGGCAAAGCGGGCGAGCTTCTGAAACAACTTGTTGTAGTCATAGACAGACAAAGAGCCTTGCTTCAGGTTGCGGAATTCCTCACGCTTGCTTTCAACCACTCTCTGAGGAATGTGATGAGCTCAGAAATCTCAACGGAAATCATCCCAAGTGATAACAGGTCCACCTCTGGAATCCTTGTACTGTTGGAACCATTCTGCAGCTTGATCTTTTAGTTGGAAGGAAGCAAACTTGACAAAGTCCTCAGGCCTGACGTTACTGCACTCGAAATGCTTGCACAGATCCACAAGCCAATCGTCAGCATCGGTTGCCTCAACACAATTGCTGAAAGTCTTTGGCCCATTAGCAAGGAACTGGTTGAGTGTAGCAAAGTGATTCTGATTGCTGCCTTGATTCCCTTGGTTGCCTTGATTGCGCTCTTGAAGAATTTTCATGATCAACTGTGTGTTTGCATTGGTTGCGGCCATCACAGCTTGCCATGCCTCCGGAGGTGGTGGAGGTGGTGGCGGATTAGGATTCGGAGTCGTGTGCGTTGGAGGAGCCATCCTGAAGAGGTTGACATCCATCAGCACATAGAAAGACAAATATTGAAGCTGAATCCAACGGAATGAAAATTGCAACATATAGTCTTCACATCCGAACAAAATGAACGAATGCATTCCTCTTGAAATGGTCAGATATCCATAAATTGAGAAGCCACTTAGAATTAAGGTAGAGAAGTAAATCAACAAGGTACGGATCAAGAACGAATAATCGGTAAGAAATCCCAATCTCAAACCAATATCCGTGGAAGAAGAACTAGAGCTACTAGAATTCCCACCTATGAAACTCCCGAACCTTTCTGGTTATGCAATCAGGTGTTGGGGATACAGGGGAAGCATAATATCTCACCCAAACTAGCAAATCCTACATCCAGATGTATCCATCCTTCAACACATAACCAAGAAACCTTCGGAAACCATCTATCTCAACCTTCGAAAAGCATCCGTTATACAAGTTATGGCGATACTCCCGAACTCCCGCCCCAGTACTGGGTGGCGTCGAGGTTATCTCACCAACGAACTGCATAAAAGAGATTTTCGATGTCGGCGTACTAAACTCAGGTATTCCAGAACTGCAACGATAAAATTATGACGACAACACCTCAGAGCTCAACTCCCCGGGACACTTCCACTAAACCCCTGACAGGAGGCACCAAGACAATGTTCTCATCATAAAGTCATCGGAACGATTCCAAGATACCTGCGTGATCCTAAAAAATTTTTAGTGAAATTTGAGAAGAGAAGAGTCAAAACTCTACGTCAGGATGCCTTACCAGAGCGATGAGGAGACTGGGAAGTAAAAAGAATTCCTAAACTCTCCGATATATAATACCTAAATGACTCAAAACATTTTTCTAGACACAACTCGGCCGCTAAAAACGATCAAGCAATGGGGCTCCTAAGGTCGGGGATGGCTCTGATTACCAACTTGTAACACCCTTGATGCGACTATAGCTCCCACGTGTCGAGGCACGACTTAGAGACATAATCGCATTGAAGGCATATGTCGCAAGTTAGGCAATCTTCACAACATCCCATGTAATATGATAATAAAAGGGGAGATAACATAGTTGGCTTACACTCGCCACGTCAATCAAGTACATAAATAACATTACATCATCCAAACACTCATGGCCCGACTACGGCGCCAAAATAAAAGAGAACCCAACATGCGACACGGTCCCGATCACCCCCAACTGGGCACCACTACTGATCATCAGGAAAGGAAACATAGTAACATTGAGAGCCTTCGTCGAACTCCCACTTGAGCTCAAGCGCGTCTCCTGGAGCGGAATCATCAGGCCCTGCATCTGGTGTAATAGTAATCTGTGAGCCACAGGGACTCAGCAATCTTGCACCCTCGCGATCAAGACTATTTAAGCTTATAGGTAAAGCAGGGTAAATATAAGTGGAGCTGCAGCAAGCGACTAGCAAGTATGGTGGCTAACTTATTCGCAAAAGAGAGCGAGAAGAGGAGGCAAAGCGCGAGCGAGAAACTAGAGAAACAACCTGCGCAAACATTACTCCAACACCGTGTCCACTTCCCGGACTCCGCCGAGAAGAGGCCATCACGGTAACACACTCAGTTGATTCATTTTAATTAAGTTAAGGTTCAACTTATCTACAACCGGACATTAACAAATTCCCATCTGCCCATAACCGCGGGCACGGCTTTCGAAAGTTCAAATCCCTGCAGGGGAGTCCCAACTTAGCCCATGACAAGCTCTCATGGTCAACGAAGGAATAGACCTCCTCCCAAGATGTTCCGATCAGACTCGGTATCTCGGTTCTTCAAGACACTTCGACAGGTTAAAACAAGACCAGCAACACCGCCCGAATGTGCCGACAAATCCCGATAGGAGCTGCACATATCTCGTTCTCAGGGCACACTCAGATGAGACTAGCTACGAGTAAAACCAACCCTCAAGTTTCCCCGAGGTGGCCCCGCAGGCAGCTCAGTTCGGACCAACACTCAGAGGAGCACTGGCCCGAGGGGGGTTTAAATAAGATGACCCTCGGGCTCCGGAAACCCAAGGGAAAAAGAGGCTAGGTGGCGAATGGTAAAACCAAGGTTGGGCATTGCTGGAAAAGCTTTAATCAAGGCGAACTATCAAGGGGTTCCCATTATAACCCAACCGCGTAAGGAACACAAAATCCGGGAACATAACACTGATATGACGGAAACTAGGGCGGCAAGAGTGGAACAAAACACTAGGAGAGAGGCCGAGCCTTCCACCCTTTACCAAGTATATAGATGCATTAAGATAACATGGCAATATAATGATATCCCAACAAGTAAATAAATGTTCCAACAAGGAACGGCCTCCAATCTTCACCTGCAACTAGCAACGCTATAAGAGGGGCTGAGCAAAGCGGTAACATAGCCAATCAACAGTTTGCTAGGACATGGTGTGTTAGAGGTTTGGGAGGCTTGAAAGCAACTGGTAGGCATCGTAGCATTGGCAACGCAAAAGAGCGAGCAAACTAGCATAGCAAAGATAGTAGTGATTTCGAGGGTATGATCATCTTGCCTGCACAGTTGTCAGAGTTGACTGGATCCTCGAAAGCAAACTCAACGGGCTCCTTGTTATCGAACCCGTCTCCTGGCTCTACCCAAACAAGACAAACAAGCAACAAAGACACAATCAACCACGTGCAAGGATCAAACAATATGATGCAATGATGATATGCTATGCGGGATGTGATGCGGGATGCATATGCAAGATATGACAGGAAATGCAAGAACCTGGCCTCAACTTAGAAATCCAAGTGTGCCACTGGAAAGATGAGATGAAATCGCTTGAAAACGATATAAAGAACGCCGGAATCGGAGTTACAGTTTGGAAATGGCAAGCAATTGAAATATGACACCGGTCTGCGATTTACAGCAAGTAGCCATCTAAATGCAATGAGATGAACATGCTACAGCACCCAAACATGACAACAAAATACATGGCAGGGATGCATACAAGATGATTAACAAAAGTCTAGCACTGAGTTACGGCCAATTCATCCATTAACAGGTTCAAACAAGCATGGCAAAAATGCATATGACAAACAGATCTCAGACTTAGTGAAATTAACACTTGTCTGGAATTTCAGATCAGGTAGCCCTCTTCGGAGAAACAAAACTACATGCTACAGGACCTGAACATGGCAAAGTAAAGCATGGCATGGAGCTATTCAAAGAGCTTAACAAAAGTCCCTTAATGACCTTGAGCCAAAAGGGATTAGAAAATACAATTGCAAGCATGTAAACATAGCAAAAACATAATCAGATCACAGACTTAGTAAAAACTGGCACATGCTGAAACATGACTCAAGTAGGCATGTTTACGAGCTCGATGCACTCACCACAGGGCAAGTCATGACAAACTAAGCATACACCCATTAAGAACACACAAAATGCAAGCTAGACATGGCAAGAACAATAGCATAGCATGCACGGATCAACTACAACATCATCGGCAAAACTGCAAACAAGTTGACAATCTGCCCAGATTCACAAAGTAGCAAAAGTAGAGCTCGATTGACTCAAGCTAGGGTGCTCCATAATTGCAAACGAAGACATGGATGGATAGAGCACTACAATATTAACAAAACATCCTTACTGATCATCCTCAAAAGAGGCACGAATCACTAGGAAACAACATGAACATATGGCCATATGAGATAAACAGCTCAAGGACTTAGTAGAATTGCTAAATCCCTGAAAACAGAATTACCAAGTACACCACTTTGCAAGCTTGTGCTAGTCACCACACACATCACAAAAATACATGGGTTGCACCTCTGGAAAGATGATAAAACCCTAAATAAAACATATGTAGAACATCAGGGCATATCATGCACACATTAATTATGGCAAAAATGACAAAAAGCTAAATGGAGTAGCAGATCCGACAATTATCTCAAGTAGCCCTCTTCTAACAGCATTTCAGGAATCAAGATGAACTCAAATGAAAATGATGCAATGGAATGAAATGATGTACTCTCTGAGATGAACATTTTGATATGCTATATGCATGAATCGAAGCTACGGATGCAAAGTTACGAGGCTATGAACAAGAGCACTTGGATCTAGAATTTTGGGACTTAGAGAAAAAAAACACCTCCGGATCTAGGGTTTTGGTGGCACGCAAACCGAGGCCGACCGGATCGAGCTCGCCTGAGGAGGGAGATGGCAGGAGGGGGGAGAACTCGCCGGAGAGGGGCGCCGGTGACGAGGCGCGGGCCCGGGGAGGCGCAGCCGGGCGCGGGACGGAGGGGCGTGGGCTCGGGCGGTGGCGGTGGCCGCGGGAGGCGGTGTGGCGGCGGTAGAG